>NW_012267329.1:5800254-5856738 GCF_000151885.1 Dipodomys ordii
CGGGCGGCCGCGGCTGCGGGGCGGCGGCGGGCCGCGCCGGTTGCTCTCGAACGCCGGCTTGGTGGCCTGGGCCACCTTGATGGCCTTACCATCCAGGGACTTGCCGTTCATATCGCGGGCGGCGGCCTTGGCGTCGGCGGGGCTCTCGAAGGTGACGAAGGCGAAGCCCCTGGACTTGGCGGTCTCCCGGTCCTTCATCAGGAGCACCTCGGAGATGCGGCCATACTTCCCAAACGCCGTCTCCAGGGCTTTCTCGTCCGTCTCGGGGTTGAGGCCCCCGATGAAGAGCTTCCCCGGGCGGTCGGCCTCGACCATGTCGGCGGCGGCGCGGTCGGCGAGGGCTGTGGGAAGCGCAGAGTTGAGCGCGGTCGGCGGTGGCGGCGGGAAGCCTAGCGGCAGCGTGCGCGTGTCTGAGGGGACGTGCGGAGGCTGCGCGGCGGCGTGCCCAGAGCGCCTCCTACCGGTCGGGCGGCGTAGGCCGGAACTGCGGCGTAGCCGGAACCGCGGGGGCGTCCTACCCCCCCCCCCGCACCTGCTCCCACGGAACTCCGGACCCCGACGGTGAGAGTGGGAGGAAAGCCCCCTTCTTTCTCTTCCCGCCCCATACCCAGGCGCTCTCGTCTGTGATTGGTCGACGGCTCTGCACCTCAGGCCCGGGTAGTCCCGCCTCCTGCCTCCTGCCTCCCACTACTAACCAACCAGCCCAGCCCACTCTGAAGGCGCAGCAACCCAGTTAAAAAGCCTCAAGGTTGGGAAAGTCGAATCGACCCCCTCCGCTAATTGAATGAGAAAATTGATCATGCCTTTAGATTTGTCCGCAAACGTTTTTCAAAAAGAAAAGAAAATAGTTGGTAATAGTTTGTATGGTTAGTAAAAAAAAGAAAAAGAAACATTTGCACTTATCTGAGGGGGGAAATGAAGTCCCGATGCAGGGACAAGGTTGGTTGGTGGAACTCTAGAAGAATCTGTCTTAGGATGGATCTTAGTTGGTTCTTGTTGTTTTCGAACTTCTGTGTTCAGTTATTCATCCCATAAAGGGTTCCTAGGTATGTCCAAACTACCCTTTAAAATAAAGGCATAGCACAGAAAGACTCTATGGGGATGAAATAAAAACAGTACTTTCAAAAAGTAATTTTTAAAAAAGCCATGGGAGTTCATGTAACACACACGTTTTTGTATGTTATAATGGATTATAGTGATAAATACATAAAGTTGAAAGTTAGTGGAAACCGGAAGTGATGCCTCCAGTTTTAATGGAGGTGCTTTTAAAAGTTGTAAGATTTTTAGCATGCATGAATTTAATTTAATGTTAAATGCATCCTGTCAGTAAAATGAAGCAACCGATTTTTATTATAAAAACATTGTGTTACAAGGTAAACCCACGTTTAGGGATGTATTCGTTTTCTAAAAATTGATGAATTTATTTCGTTTGTATTCTTTAGAAGTCTAAGCATTAAGAGTGTTCACCTATTCATTTTTTTCTGCATGCTGGGCTAGAAGATTTTGGGGAATAAGATCCATCCGGGCTGGTATTCTGGGTTTGTTTTACCAGCCAATGTATCCACTTTTCAGTTTATCTAGACTTTAAAATCTTTCCTCTTGACTTGGTTTTTGTAAGGTATACTTTACCAACAACGTACATATTTTTGTTTGAAATTTCAAATTTATTTTGTCTATAGCTGTGCTGTTTTTGTTTTCCTTCATCCCTTAGCCAATATTCATCTCTTCTCCATCTCCCTGTTCCCTTTCTGTGACCAGTCTTTCCTAATTTTATTTTTCTGTTCTTTTGTAAACAGCTTTCAACTTTGGTAATGCTGTTTCAACATTTTAATTGTTAGTAATTTTCTCTGTGTTTTTCATTTTTAAAATTTATATTTTTGTTTTATTTAGGTAGGGCAGTTAGCACATTGAGTTTTAAAAATATTTCTTATAATAGCTATATCTAAGATGAACACTTATGTGTGATTAACAACTAAGCAGTGATACATAGGATTTTCATTATGTAGTTGCTAACATTTTCTAATTTTCCTGTTTCTTCCTTGACCCAAAAGTTTATATATAGTATGCTTTTAAGTTTTCCAGCATACAAACATTTTGGTTATTTGTAGGTTATTTTGTTGTTGGCACTTGCTTTGTGACTTAATATGCGTGCATGTGTGCATGTACGTATTATCCCATATATACTTAGAAGAAAGTGCATTCTGTATGTGTTATTTAAATAATTGTGAAGTTCAAATCCTCTTTTTTTTGTTTTTGAGTTAACATACATGTGTAATATGAGAGGGTTTTATTGTGATGTTTCTTTGTGCATTTTGAAAAAAAAATCACCCCTAAACCATATTCCCTTCTTCTTTTCTCTTCCCTCCACGTTTTTCGAACAGCATTTGATAGATTTCATTATGCTGTATATATACACACATATACGCATGCATGTACATATACATATACACGTATATGTATCCTTTGCCTCACATTTATAGGCAGGTACCCTACCATGTGGGGCACTCTGCTTGCACCCCACTTCTCATCCTCGTTTATTTACTTGTTTATTTACTGGTTGGGACCAAGAACTGTTTTTAAATTTCCATAGTTGTAGATCTGGCAATTTCTCTTTGCTTTATATTCATTTTTCTTTCATGTAATTTAAAGTTACTGTGGGAAATTGTCTCTATTTACCTTAATAACTTTTCTTTTGCGTTAGTTGATTTAGCCTGATACTTAATTGTGCCTTCTATTTTTATTCTTTGAATAGTTTCCTTTATTTTTTCCACTAAATTTATAAATTTTCTTCAACTATTGTTTACCACTTGACTAATTTTATATGTTAAAATCCAAAATTTTTAAATTTTACCTCCAACAATGTTTCTTCTACCCTTACCAAAATAATGCCATTCTATCCAGGCTGAGGGAGTAAGTATATTTTTTAGAGATACACATTTATTATACCAGTAGGCTACTCTTTCTAGTCTGATTTGTTAGTATTTGGTTTATGATTGTTCCACAACCTATTTTTCCCACTTTCCTTTCTTTTTTTCTTCCTCCCCAGGAAGGAGAAAGGGGTGGCAGATTGAACTACTTCTAGGCTTTCTTGTACACAGCACAGCAAGGAGATCATTATGCATGTAACACTTTTTTAAATCTCTTTAGTTCCAGGGCTCCTCTTAGGTAGAAGAGTTTAAAATGTCCCAGAACCTCGAAAGGGGGTTATTGAATTGGAATTCAATAGACTTCCATATAAATTTTTACCAGTGAGAAAGAGCTAGAATGGGCTAGAATGGCTCCAGGATTATTTGCCAGAGTGGTGAAGCATCTAAGGTTGAAGAGGGAGGGTTAGTTCACACATTCTTAACTAATGTTATTTTAAACATCTTCTAATTGTGCTTGGCCAGCAAAACAGCCTATGATTTTAAGGATGCCTTAGCAATTTTGGAGGGAGGGCAGTATTAGAGTTTGAATTCAGGGACTTGTACATGGTAAGTAGGTGCTTGAATATTTAAGCCATTTGGTTATTTAGCTTGTGGATCAAAGGGCATTCCATTTTACATGTCCATTTCTGTGTCTAATGCGTCTTAATCAGTGTCATGCTTTCAGCGCTCCTCAAGCCACCCCTCTGGCCTCCCAGTGTACTATGATGATTATGACAGTATTTGCCCACTGTTCCTTTCTCCTCTTATCCACCTCCCTCTCACACAGGATATTTTTCAGCTTCTTGGTTATTTATTTGTTAAAGTGTCTGTTAATTGTTCCAAGGGGAACTCAGCCATTCATATACCTTGCAAATTAGTCAGTTTGATCACGTATATATCCATATGGTCCTGTATGTGTTTCCATGTTTACATTCCAGGTACAACCTTTACATATAAATCTCTGAGCATGACTTAACTTCACTCAGCATAATTCTTCCATGCAAATAGTATTATTCTTCCTGCTTAATGAATCAAATTCCATTTGTGTGTATACACACACATCCATATGTGTGTATACATATACATATGTGTATACATATGGATGTGTGCATATATATGCATGTGTATACTCATAGCACATTTTCTCGGTCCATTTTTTGCTTAAACAAAATTTATTGTTTGCATAACTGGATGATTATGTATCGTGCAGCAATGAACATGGTGTACAGATGCTCATAGTTTTTCTAGACTTCCATTCTTTTGGATAAATGCCCACAATCGTATCGCTGGATCATAACTACCATAGTAGTAGTACTAACATACATTCTCACCAACAATGTAATGAGTTCCGTTCCCTTGTATTCTTGCCAGCATTTGTTGTTGTTTGTATTCTTAATAATGGGCATTCTGACAGGAGTGAAATGATATCTGTGTTGTTTTAATTTGTATTTACTTTATGGTCAGAGATATAGAGCATTTCTTCATTTGTACGACTTCTGTGAATTGTCTGTTTTGCCATTTATTAATTTGGTTATTGATCCTTTGAGATTTAGTTTCTGAGCTCCTTGTATATTTTCCTAATTAGACCTTTATCAGCTATATAGCTATCAAAAACCTCCCATTCTTTAGGCTTTTTTTTTGTCTGTCATGGAGCTTGGACTCAGGGCCTGGGCTTTTCTGCTCAAGGCAGCGCCCTGCCACTTTGAGCTTTGAGGCACAGATCCACTTTAAGTTTTCTGATAGCTGATTAGAAATAAATCTCATGGATTTTTCTGCATGGGCTGGCTTTGCACCACCATCTTGAGTAGCTAGGATTACAGGCATGAGCCACCAGCACCCTGCTTAGGCTGTCTTTTTAGCTTGGTCACTATATCATCACTGTACAAAAACCTTTTAGCTAGTTGCAATCCCATTTGTCAGTTTACTATTTGCTGAGTCCCTGGAATTCTGTTTAGAACATAATATTTGAATGAGTGTTAAGTTTCAGTGTTATGCATGTGCATATACACAATTCTCCACATCATTTGCTGACGGGGCTATCATTTCTCCAACATAAACTTTTTGCTCCTTTGTCAAAAATTAAATGGCTGCAGGTATGTAGGTTCATTTCTGGGGCTTTTATTCTATTCCAGTGATATTCAGGTCTGTTTTTGTGCCACTACCAAGCTGTTTTTGTTGTGATATCCCTTTTTTCAAACCTGACTTGGTTTTCATGAGTTCTCCTCCCTTGGTCTGATTGTGTATGGGTTTATCAGTTTTATCTTCTTGAAAAACCTTTTGTTTTGTTGATTCTTTGTATATTTTTTAGTCCCTACTACATCAATTTCTCCCCTAATCTTCATTATTTTTTTCCATTTACTGGTTTTGGTTTTGACATACTCAGGGTTTTTTTTTTTTGAGCTTGAGGTACATCTTTAGAGTAGTAATTTGAGATCTCTCTACTTTGTTGATGAAGGCACACATAGCTACAAACATTTTTTTAGAACTGCCTTTGCTAAATCCTAAGCTTCTGAGTGCTTTCATTTCCCCTGGATATGAACTTTTAGATTTCCTGTATTTTCAGTGACCCACTCATCATTCAGTGATATGTTAAACTCCACAATCTGGAGTAATTTCTGTGGTTCTTTTTGCTTTTAAGCCTGGAACTTCCAGGCTGGTGGACACCTGGATTTCTTAGGAATTTGATGAGCCCAAAGAGAGCTTGAAAACTCTCCCCTCCTTTCTTTGTACCCTTTCACCTATTTATTTGTATTTTTATAGCAAACTATAACTACACAGAATTTACCTGAGTTCTATGCTGGTTCTAGTGAATTTTTGAACTTGAGATGGGGGAGGGAATGCCTAAAATGGTAGTTGGCTTGGAGGGAGGCTACTTCAGTATTCAAAGAGTGATAGTATAGTGTTTTCCAGTAGCAGTTCTCAATTGTTTAGCACTGACCATATAGCCTACTATTTAGTTCTGCCACTAAATATCAGGAATTGGACCAGAATGCAACAAGACTTCTTATTTTATATTCCAGCTACAAATAGGGTCTCCTGGTGACTTGTTGCAATGTTGGCAGGTCACCTGCAGTGAAGTAGTTCTAACTTGTGGTTTCCATGATTATAACACTCAGTTTGAAGTACTAATTTCCAAATAATTCAATAATATAACACCTGAAATTGTAAAAAAAGACATTAAATAGATGGATAAACTGGGTTTACACAGTGTTCCACATGAAATCAAGATATGGGATGATTTCTTCCCTCCTTGTACATTTACTGACTACCAAGTGTAATAGTATAGATGGGGAATGAAGGTGTGAATACTGATGAACAAGGAAAAAGATTCTGAAGAAGCAAGATCTAGATAATGAGAATGACCTCTCTGTGGACTCTTATCACTGGCCATAGGACCCCAGTTGCTCCACAAGATTAAGTGGGAAGGGAAACTTACATGGTAATTTAGGGGCACAGAAGCTACAAGATGATGAAAAGGAATTTATCTACCACCTAGAAAAAGATTCCACAGTTCAAGAAATTCCTATATTTCTTTAAATGGAGAAAATTATCTCTGCAGAGCTGTGTTGACAAGGGAGTTGGAGAACACAAGGAACAATCTTGCATGTCCTTTCTACTCAAGGTAGAAATCCCACAGATAACGAGAGACTTTCATCCTACCTAGTGTGAATGTCAGGGGAACTTCCCGGGAAAAAAGCACCTCGTGCTTGTTCTCTGGGACTCCAACTTTCTAATTAGTTTTGAGGCCCAGTGTAACATCTAGACACACAGAGCAGTACCATAGCTTTATAATGCTGCCACAAGTTCCTTGAGGGTGGAGAGAACTTCCCAAGCAGTCTACAGCTTGGGATCCTTCTGGGTTTCTTAAATTTTAAATTAAGATATATATATTTTGGTCTGAACTCTGGGCGCTGTCCCTCAGCTCTTCAGCTCAAGGCTAGCATTCTACCACTTGAGCCACAGTGCCACTTCCGGCTTTTTTCTTTTTTGCTTATGTGGTGCTGTGGAATCGATCCCAGGGCCTCATGCATGCAAGGCAAGCGCTCTACCACTGAGCCACCTTCCTAGCCCCTTTAAATTTTAAAATATAAAATTGTGGTAAAATATACATGAAATATATCATCGTAACCATTAGGAAGTATCTAGTCTGATACTTCCGAATTGGTGGACAACCCATCCTCAGAACTCCTTGCCTGACAAAACTGAAACCATGTCCATTAAACAATTTTCCATTCCCTCACCCCCAGCATTTGGTCACTACCATTCTACTTTCTGTCTCTACGAATGTGACTACTGACCACTTTCTCATTTATCCCGATAGGGTGAACTAGGAGACTAATCCTCTCAATGTTTTCCTTAATTCACACATATATATGTTATCTCATTGAGTGGTAACAATCATTCCACTTTAGGGAAAATCCATTCCTGTTCTTCTTTAGAAAGTAGTAGTAGCTTCAGAGATTGTGACTTCAGTTCTCAGTTGATTGCCCCGTCTAGCAAATAACTCAGAACTAAGAGTGGATGCTGTGTCTTAAATGCTGTCCATGGTTCTGATTTTGGCTAGATGGAAAACCAGGGTCAGGGACACCTCTTTTTCAAAAGTATCCCAGCCTCTTCCAGGCACTAGGCTATTGGGAAACTGACAGGCAAGCTCAGCCAGTACCTGCCTTGCTTCAAGCCAAGGGCTTGAAACCCTGCACCTCCTACTCCACAGGCCAGGTGGGGGCACACTGGGGAAGCCAAGCCCAAGAGCTGCTGGGCCCCCGTTTCAGAGCTTATTTTCTATCTCAAAGCCAGCTAGAGATGCAGGGTACCCTGATTTGTGATCTGCAGCTTCAAGTCTCTAAAGCTTGGAGTTCTGGAGCTTAAGCTACAGGAGTAGTCAGGTTTCCTTACAAAAGATTGCACACATGGAGGGGTGGCCAGGACTAACTGTAAGGTAATACACATGGCCCCAAAGAAAATCAGATACATTGGGATCCATCCATTCCCTTATTCATTCTTGAATGAGGGCTCTATGCAGCACTGCATTGGACTGGGAATAAAATAGTGGGGGAAAAATCACCATGATCCTCACTAAACCATACAACAAGGGAGACTGTGGAAATAAACTAAATCTCAGAAAGAGTAGGAAGAAACTTTTAAAAAGTGATGTTTCTGTCAGCAAGAGATGATGGTATTGAAGGCAGTGCCCAACTGTTCCTAGGGAGTGATTTTTTTCAAATACGTTTTTTCTTGTGTAAATACTGTACCCAAGGGGTTACAGTTACATGAGCAAGGTAATGAGTACATTTCTTATCAAGCATTGCTGCCTCCTCCTGTTTTTCCCCTACCATCCCTTCTCCCCTCCCCTCCACCCCCGCCCTAAATTGTAAAGTTCGTTTTTCAACATATTGTCTTGTACATCTCATTGTTGCCATGGGTCAACCTGTAACCCTATTTAAACATTTTTCCTTCCCCTCCCCAAAGGGAGTGATTTTTTATATTTTTATTGTAAAGATACTGTACAGAGGGGTTACAGTTACATTAGTAAGGTAATGAGTACATTTCCTATTGAGAATTGTTACCCACTCCTTTGTTTTTCCCCTACCATCCCTTCCCTCCCCATTTCCCCAACTCCTCCCTCCCCCCCACAGTTGTAAAGTTTTTTTTTCAACATAGTGTCTTGTGCATCTCATTGTTGCAATGGGTCAACCTGTATCCTTGTTTTAGCATTTTCTCTTCCCCTCCCCAAATTAGAAAACTGTATATACAAGATGCAGGGTACCAGAATCAAATACAGTGAAAACAGGGGTTATGCTAGGGGGAAAGAACATACAAAAGAAACAAAAAAAATCACATAGTACATTAAAAACAACAGCAACAAAGAAAAAACCTTGTGTCCCTATCTTGGGCTTCATTTCGCTTAGCATCATCTTATAGTCATGTGTATAGCTTTTGACCTTTTCTACTTATCTGGTATTATCCTAGACATATACTATTTGTTGCAAATAAGGGAAACCATGGGACCTATGTTTCTTTAGGCCTGGCTTCACTTAATTTTTTTCCAAGTCTTTCCATTTCCTAAATATTGAGGCAGTGTCATTCTTTCTGATGGTAGCATAGAATTCCATATATATATATATATATATATATGTATATATATCACATCTTCTTGATCCATTCATCTACTGAGGGGCATCTGGGTTGGTTTCATTTCTTAGCTATGGTAAATAATGCTGCAATAAACATAGTTGTGCTGGTAGCTTTAGTATGGCCTTGTTTGTGATCATTTGGGTAAATGGCCAAAAGTGGGATTGCTGGGTCATGTGTAGTCTTTTGAGAGACCTCCACACTGCTTTCCAAAGTGGTTGAACAAGTTTACACTCCCAACAATGCAGTAGGGTTCCAAGGGGGTGGTTTCTAAAATGCAGTATGAGAGCTGGTCCAAAACTCTGTAAGGAGTGGGAAGGGGGCTGAGTGGACAGAGATAATTAGCTATAAGGTCTGAGTCATCAACTTGGAGAACTCAGGGATTTGGGAAGTACAGCCCTTGGGAGAGCTCGTTTCATCTCTGACATTACCCCCTTATCTTCCATTCAACAAATGCTCATCATCTACTACATGGCAGGCACTGTGTGCAGGGAATTTGAAACAGTGAAGGGCTAATTCCATCTTCAGAGACGAGGGTACTGTCCATACTTTCTCCTTCTCCTTTGTTATAAAAGAATCCAGTTTTCATCCTTTGTTCTTCAGAGAATGAGCACATGTAGTTGTCAGAAAATCATGATAAATGAAGAAAACAATGAAAAACCAGGAACTATCAGAAGAATGTGTGTAAAGGAACACAGGGACAAAGTGAGTTGTGTGGTTTAAAAGTTAGTATTGCACTGTTTTCATGGTTGAGAGGCAGTCAGGAGGTGAGGCTGAGGTATCCAGTAAAGGTAGGAGAATGCAGAGAGACTTGAATATGCAGATTGCCATTTTGTTTTTAAAAGAAACCACTTTGACAGTGGTTAGAGAATGGAATGTAATCTAGTAAGAGTGAAACTGAGAGACTAGATATGAAATGACAGTCTGTGGCAAGAAGATTTGACAACTTTCCAGTTTGATTTCCCATATAATTTATTCCCTTGTGGTAAATACTGATGACAGAAGGGTAGAAATGTTTGCACTGCCATCTCTTCCCTTGTTTACCTTTAAATTTCATTTTCTTCCAAGCTAAAAGTCAAAGGTTCTAGTATAAGACATACGTTCCAGCCTCCCTTTTATAGATAGTTTTAGATATGGCATACTAAATACACTGCTCAATATCATAGAACTTAGATTTTCCCAGTAATAACAGAATTTTCACATCTTTTTCATTCCAAGTTTAGTTTTCCAATTCTTTTCTTTTTAAATTGTATTTTATTGTAAAGATGCTGTACAGAAGGGTTACAGTTACATGAGTACGGTAATGAGTACATTTCTTATTCTTTTTTCTACTATCCCTTCCCTCCCGCACCTCCCATTTCCACCTGTTGTAATCTAGCCACAAACTCGTGCTGATCCTAACTCCTTCATGAGTGTGGATGGTTGAGGGCTACAGGGTGGACTGTTGGTAATTCTGATCCCCCCTACAAATAAATCTTAAGAATTTTAACTCCTTGGCCACAATGCTGATTCTAGTTGGGGTTTCTCAGCTTTGGCAATATGCATATTTTGGTTTGGGTCCTTTCTTGTGGGAGCCTGACCTCTGTATTATACGATGTTTAGCAACATCCTTGGCCTCTACTTACTTGCTGTCTGAAGCTTCTTGGTTGTGACAACTAAAAATGGCCACATCTCCAGCCCCAGTTAAGAGCCACTATTCTAAGGAATAGGCAGTTAAGAAAAATTACCCAAAACTTAAAACCAGGTAAAAGATTAGTGAACATTTTTGGCTGGAGTTCGAGACATTGACAAACAGGCTGGAGATTTAATTTTTTCAGACTTAATCTGCTGCATGATCAGATTTACAGCTCTGTAAGCGTAGAGATCCTGATAGGAACATGATAGCATTACAAATAATTCTTTTCCACTAGCATTACGTATTGTCAGTAATATCAGAATTACTTATTGACATATAAGGCCAATTTTGCATTTGCCTATTGCTATTGTAGTTTTTCAAATTCCTTTTTTTTGGAATGTGAATGTTAACTATGTAAAGTTTGCTTTCCATTTATAGCTAGTTGAGGGAGAAAAAAACTGATGGGTCCTGGAGTATGGAAACCAAATTCTTTGTTCTTGCTCTTATAAGCCCTCCACTGCCCCTGAACATGGCTAGTTTGGAATATGTCCACCAATGGTGAATGGCAGAAGGGACCCAGCTTCTCCTCCCCTCCTTATCCCCAGTGCTGCATATCAAACCCTGGGCCTTCTTTCACCCCTGAGCTGCAGCCCTGGTCCTAGCGCTGGTGTTTAGGAGAGCTGTCCCTTTTCATGCAAACCCTCCAAATTTATCTTCCTTGAGAGAAAATGTAGAGGCGCCACCGGCTGAACCCACCCTTTCTGTCATAATTAATGCACCAAATGTGTGAATAAGTTATCCTGTGGACTCCAGAGAAAATTGGCTGCCAGATGACTGCCACCACAGGACTCCAGTGATAGCATGAAAGGCAAGAAATGCCAAGTCCTTTCTCAATTCTAATCTACCAAGTCCTGACTTTTAGTGTTTGTTTTGAGCTACAAAGTTCTGGGATGGTTTGTTACATAGCTTTAAATAACCAGGATAGTCTTTCAGAAAAATGTTCATTGTATCATTATTTTCTAGTTTTAATCCCAATATCACATGCCCCTGAAGAAATTTAAGCCTCCTTTTCTTTTACAACAGGTTACAGAAAAGTGTTCACAGGAGAACTGGACCCCCATGTCTACTAAAACTAGTGATCTGGAAGCTCAACTACTAAAGAATTGCCTGAGAAATTATCTGAAGCCCTAGTTAAGGACTTAGCTATATATTCTTAGTGAGTCTTGTGCAGGTCATAGGAATCTCAATTTTAAGATATCCACCCAAGTGATTTCTGACATTGGTGGTCCCAAGAAGATACAGGAAAGGCATCCCAGTAAGTGATGTGAACAAGACTGTAGTAGTCCAACCAAGGCCTTCAGAATGAATGGAAAACAAAGCACTTAATGTTCGGATCCCATCCTCCAGTTTGATTTCTAAGCTTGAGTTCTTTATCTCTTTATCGAATTAAAAACACCTTATTTACCCAAAGTTTTGTGTGTTTTTTTATTGTATTTTAGTTACTTAACCCCTGTCAAGTACAATGTGTGTTTTAGAGAGAAGTGACTAACCTGTACCTAAGGAATATCTAGTGTGATATCTCTGGGAATAAAGTGTTTTACAAACTAAGAACCTAAGACTTCCACTATGAGATTCTATTATTTTTATTTTTTGAAGAAGCACCAGGTTTCCCAAGTCAGAAACACTGCCACCAGGACCCATCTTCTTCATTATTGTCATTACTGTATGACTTAATCACTAGGTGTGGGTTGCTAACTTCCACAGCTTCCAGTAGCTTCTGGGTTTGCTTGTCAAATGAGTCTTTAGATAACCTGAGAAAACAAGGGAACATGGTTTTTGAACTTCCCTCAATTGCCCCACAGATATCTACTTTTCTGTGAAAGATTTTAGTGTTTGTGTAGGGAGAGAACCTGTCTGATAATGTAGAAAATAAACTTGAGTGAAAAGAGAAAAAAGAGAACCAGTGATTACACAGTGAAGGAGACACAGCAAAGGAGAATGAAATATAGAAGAGAAGTGGATTAAAATTTAGAAGAGTCCTTCATAAGCTATTTTCTCTAAGCAAAGATGAAGGCAGCTAACTTACTCATTCACTAGTTATGTTAAGTAGTAGTATATATTTAGTCTATACTTGCTCAGTGACAAAGATTAGGGAACTGCCTAAACAGTTAAGACCAGATTCAGATAGTTAGGCTCCAGAATGTTCAGATCATAACCAACATGCTGAATTATGTCATTCAGAGATCTAGGATATCCCAACTGGTCTACAATCAGGTGGATTCTGTGGTCTGAAATGAATGAGAGGGTTCCCCAATCCATCACTACAGGAAGCTGCTAAAGACTTACCCTAGAACTTGTAATTTACATTCTGGAGACCTCAAGACTTCACATAATATTCTAATTCCTTTACTCCCTAGATTATTCTGTGAGAGGTTCAATTTCATCAGTCTTTGGTTGTTGAGAAGAGATGAGGATAGGTCTTCACAACAGACAGAGGTCAAACCACACTGTTCCAACCTATAGAGAAGACAGAAAAGACAGATGACTTATCTCATCACAAAGCAAACATACAAGAGATCTATGAGTAGGGAATTATTTCAGAAACTGGAAAAAGGTAGATATGGTGGTGAATGCCTGTAAGTCTAGCTAACTGGGAGGTAAAGATAGGAAGATCTCAGTTCTAGACCAGTCCAGTCAAAAAGTTATCAGCACCCCATCTAAACCAATCTAAGCTGGGTGATCATGCCTGATGTCCTACCTATGTAGGACAAATAGGAAGCTAGGTCCAGTCCCACCTGGGAAAAAGGATGAGACCCTATCTACATAACATGATCAAAGCAAAAAACGGTTGAGGGCATGGCTCAAGTGGTAGAGCACCTACTTAACAAGCCCCTTGCTCTGAATTCAAACCACAGTACCACCAAAAAAATTTAAAAAGTTAGGGTATATTCAAGAATTACGGTATCTATAATATTTTAATAGCTATTTATAGGTGGACATACCTTTTCTGAATGAGAAATTAAAAGTTCATAGTTACAGTCCAAGCATACTATGAAATACTATGAAACAAATTAATTGTTGAACTAGGATCACTAAAAACATATATATAGCAACATAGGCCAGGTGCTAGTAATCCTAGCTTCTCAGGAGGCTGAGATCTAAGCCCCAGGAAGGTAAGTCTTTTCTTTCTAGTTAGCCAGTAAAAAAGCTAGAAGCAGAGCTGTGACTCAAATGGTAACATACTAACCTTGATCAAAAAAGCTCAAGGACAATGCTGAGGCCCTAAGTTCAAGCCCCAGGACCAGCGCACGCACGCACACACACACACAATATAGCACCGTAGATTTTAGAACTAGATACTGTGTGTTTAAAGAGCAAGGAATATAATGTCTCTAGCACAGTGCCATTATGTAAATGAGAGTAATAATTCTATGACACATTTCAAGCTCATTAAATCAACTGCCTACACTTTGGAAAGAATAATCGATGGAGACAATTAACCATAAAACCAAGGTCCCTGGCACAAGCCATAGTATAATACAGGAACTATGTTAAACTCACTCTTTTGCACATGATATCCTCCAGCAACTTGAATTTAATTTTCACCTTATGCATTCCTAGCCATTGAAGATCTGAGCATATAAGTTTTAAAGTTGCTGCTGCCCACAGGGGATTTGCATTAATGTGGAAAAGAGTCACATTAATTATGATACAAGGTACATAAATAGAATACACAATATCCTAGGGGAAAAATCCATAGACAAAGAGTTTTAGAATCCATCAAGATGCCAGCGGTTCCTGCCTTTAATCCTAGACACTGAGGAGGCTGAAACATGAAAAAATGTGGTTTGAAAAAAGCACAGGCAGAAAATTCTGAGACTTCATCTCCAACTAGCCATCAGAAAACTAGACTGGAAGCATGGCTGAAAAGTGGTAGAGCACCAGTTATGTGCAAGAAAAGCTGAGAGCATGAATCCTTGAGATCAAACCCTGGTACCAGCATACACACACACACACACACACTGATTATTAGGATTAATAAAGTCTTCAAGTTCATAGAACAAATTTAAAGGAAAACTGGAACACCTGGAAGGTGATAGAATATAGAAGATAAAATTTGACACATTTTATATACATCTGTCAAAGACATGAACAATAAAAAGATGAAATATGGCTTCCAAACCAAGCATGCCACATGTTGATCCATTTGAAATTTTGTAGACTCATTTTTTAGTGGAACTTAACTTTAGCCCAATTTTTCATTTTCTCTCCATATATGAACTAGCCACCAAAGTAGATATCATTTTCATAATAGAAAACTGTGGCCTCACCCAAGACTCTCAAGGTTACAGCATGAATATCTCAAAGCATTACACAGGATTTGCATTCCTTCATTCTGCAATTTGTTGTTCCCCAGATCTAGGCTTCGCAGGTTGGGGTTGTTCAAAATAGAAGAAGCCAAATCCAGACAACATGCCCTACTTAGAGCACAGCCATTCAATCTGTAAGTGATACAAAAGAGAAGTGAGCCCTTCAATTCTTAGTTTCTTCCTCAGAGTTGCCTAGGAAACTTCCTTTTGTTTCTAAATCAGGAAAGTTCTAATTCTCAGAAAAAGATGGGATTTCTTTATTTTTTAAGTCTTGGTGTTTATTGTTATTCCTTGTAAGTACAACACGCTAAGAATATTTTTGTATGTTTTTTATCGTAAAAATGCTGTACAGAGGGATTACAGTTACATGAGCAAGGTAAGAAACCAGTGTGTAAAAATGTTTCTCTTGTAAATTAACTACTTTGAAGTTAGTGATTATGAAACAAATACATATTCATAGTTTCAGCTTCTTTTTCCTCCCTCAACCATGAATTCTTATGTCATTCAAAGAAATTAGGTTCATTTGTTTACTGAGCTAGAAATGTAGTATGTAGTTTCACTTTTTTAAAGTGAAACAGCTGTGCTAAGTTTTATCATTAACTTCAATAAAGTAGGCTTCATTTATTTAAAGAAACAAAAAATGTTTCTCACACTGGTTATAAATCAAACATATATAAAGCATATGAACACTTATTTTGACCAATATTTTAAAATACAGAATATAAGCTTTCAAAGGTACTAACATGTCTCTACCATTTACACTTTTTATGTATTTTTTTAAGACAAGCATTCTAGGATTCTATCTTAGTGTTATCTCCAAAGAATGAAGCAAGTTACATATAAAAAGATATCTTGTTGGGGTCTGGGAAGGTGGCTCAGTGGTAGAGTGCTTGCCTTGCACGCATGAGGCCCTGGGTTCGATTCCTCAGCACCACATAAGCAAAAAGAAAAAAAGCTGGAAAAAGATATCTTGTTATGGGTCATGGTGGGTCACACCTGTAATACTAGCTACTCATGAGGCTGAGGTCTCAGGAATATGGTTCAAAACCAGTCTGGGTAGGAAACTCCATGAAACTCTTAACTCCCTCAAACCCTCAGAAAAAAGCTGCATAAGAAGCTGTGGCTTAAGTGGTACAGTGCTAACCTTGAGCAAAAAAAAAACAAACTCAGGGACAGTGCCCAGGACCCAAGTTCAAGCCTCAAGATTAGCGCATGCCAGGTTCTCTAAGTGGCATTCAAGAGCACTCATAATCTGGCCTCAGGTTTTCAAAGTTTTCCTAATCTTTCGTGTGCATTTTCCTCAAAATACACCACATGTCCTGCCACTCCCTTCTCTTGTGCCTGCAGTAGCCCATTTGGCAAAATCCTCATCTTTCAAGCTTAAGTGACAAGACCCTACTGACACAACCCGTTCCTTGTTCTTTGCCATATCTTTATACCACCATATGGAATACATTATAAATTGATTTCCCTTTTCTTGTAATCAGCATTTTGCATTACTTGCAGATGAGATCACCTTAGTGATCATTAGTCCCCTTTACCTCTAGCTCCCACTTGTTGTAAATATTCAGAGTATTGATACAGCTTGCTTTCTCTGATGGATACTCAGATCTAAGTCTTTCTTCATGTACAATTCCTTTTTTTTCCACAGAGAATCAGTGGTTGAAACCACCCAAAAGTCAAGTCACAGATACCTACTCCAAATCCTGGAGATTACAGCTTGGCTTTCGAATGAGATTCCAAAGAGTTATCACTCCCTCATCTTCAAGCCTGTTTGAGCCCATATCCAAATGTGTCAGGCTCTTGTTCTGTAGAAGAGAGATTGAGAGACATCTACTGCCCTGTGAAGTGAAGTAGCAGTTCCTCAACCTACAGGAAGGATGAGAAAGAGGAAGTCATTGATCTGCTGCCCAGAGATATAGATCTTTGAAAAAGAAAGATTCATCTTATGATCCCTTACCTACTTTCCAGTACTCCATATCTCATTACCAGTCTGACTGATTAAGTCTATGGCAAAGAGGATTTCAAACTAGATTCATATTGTTTGGATTATAATTCAAATGCTAATCTCTTTACATTGCTTATGTGTAAAAGTAGCTACAGAGAATTGAGGAATGGGCAAGTGTAAATACTAAAAATAAGTATTCATTATATTTAAGTTTTTTATCGGTAAATAAGCATATTTATATATTCTTATTTACATAAAGATGCGTATTCTTTAGTTACTTATACAGAAAGAGACATCATGCCATTTGCGATTTTGTTACAACAAAACGGATACATGGGGGAAATAAGTAGAACCCTTATGACAAAATTAATTTGGAACTGAAGCCAGTAATCCTAGATACTCAGGAGGCTGAGATCTGAGGATCACAGTTCAAAGTCAGCCCGGGCAGGAAAGTCCATGAGACGATCTCCAATGGAATTGAACAATGTAATATTAAAAATTAAACATAACAAGATTGTACACAATATATTGTTGACAGAAACTGAAAGGAATTGTCACAAGGGTTTGGATAGGCAATTATTTATTTATAATTTGATTCCCTAATACTAACTCTCCTGCACGTTAGTGTTGATTTTCCAATTTACAGTTCACTTACAGGACTCAAACATGACTGGTAATGATGAGTCATGGGTAAATCCATAACACACACTATTAATATTTCTTACAAAGAAAAAAATTAACAAAGATTATGAGAAGATAATGAGGGAATTTTAAAAAGGCATTGCTGGATTAGATAAAAAAAAAACCCTCAGTCATCATGAGGCAGAATTTGTACAAACATTTTAAACTTCTAAAATGGCTATAAACTTGGAAATATGCCAGAAAACTTATTGATAAACTAGAAGGAAATTTACCCATATATGATTTTAAAAAATCACTTTGGTTTCCAAATGGAAATTATCTAGAGAAAATATACTCAAGGATTACATTGTGATCTGGCCATGCAATAAAATGCTAGATTTCGTTCTATTCATATGCATGTATTCATTTGTTCTAAGCAAAGCTGATAGATGGGTGGTAGACTTTAGTCCTAAATTCTTCAATTTCTCTTGGGACATTAAGCAAAACACTGAATTTTCTAAGTACATGGCAGGACCCCAAACAATTTGACACCCTCAGATACTATGGCCTAGATCAAATAAATTTAGTACGGGGTCTAGAGTCTAGTAATATCACCATGATAATCATTAACAGTAACACTATGGGAAATCAAGGAGTAGAATCTGTTTCAAAAATGGCTCCATTTATATTTGTCTGTTTAATGCAACCATACATAATAACAGAATCAATTTCAAAAGAAATTATAGTCTGAAAGGTGAAAAGTCCTAGATTGAGGGGCTAAATGTCTGGTGAGGGTTTTCTTTCTACATCACTACACAGTAAGCAGAAGGACAGTCAAGTACAAGAAGAGCAAGTGGAAGGGGCCAAACCATCCTCTTGTCAGGATCCACAGCTGTTATAACCCACTCGGAAGCAATGGCATTACTTGCTGCTCTTCAGATCTAATCACGGTTTTTGTGTCAGTATTGGGTTTGAATGCGGGGCCTGGGCACTATCCATGAACTTTTGTTGCCAAGGCTAGTACTCTTACCACTTTGAGCCACAGATCCATTTCCAGCTTGGTCTGGACTTTGCTGCCCAAGCTGGCTTTGAACTGCTATTCTCAGATCTCAGACTCCTGAGCTAGGATTATAGCTGTGAGCCACTGGCACTGGGCCTACTTATGTCTTAAAGGTCACAATATTGCTGCATTAAGTTTCCAACACACGAACTTTGAGACACACACCTGGACCATCACATCATCTTAACTATGTTTCCAAATAATCTACTGGCAAGATGCAAACTAGTAGACACTTACACAAGGCTCTGCAGAGTACACTGTGGTTTTAGCAGGGCAACACTTATAGGAGTCACTCCATTGTTTCCCAAGACATTTTCTGCCAGGCATAAATGTGTCAGCTTCTGATTAGTGATGAGAGCCATAGAAAGATCCTTACAGCTAACTTCTGTGATGCCACATCTCTGGAGGCTAAACAAGAAACATAAATGTGAAAGGATCCATTAATTCTCAGATTCATACCTCTCTTCCCAAGGAAATAGCTGCTTATAACTCACATACTTCTACTATAAAACCAACCTTAACAGATCTACTTAAATTGTGAATTCCATTGTACCTGTGTACAGGATATGATGAAATGAAAACAAGAAAAGCCTAGAAAGGAATGACTAAGATCATTCAAAAGAAAAGTGTTTAAAAGCCCAGTAAAAAAGAAAAGGTCTGGGGTATTACTTAGTAGTAAAACATGTGCCTGCACAAAATCCTGGGTTCAATCTTCAGTGTGTGTATTGCGGGGGAAGGGTAACCAAGATAAGGGAACTATGGAGGGTACATATAAAATGTGTCTAGTATTCATAAATTTGCCACTTACTGCTACCCATCCATCTTTCCTACTGAAATCCCAATAACGTTATAAACAAACTGACTCACGACAATTTCTCTATGCAACATGTTGGACTTTCTAAGGCCTTGCACAACAACTTCACTCCATCATCCAATAGATTATTGGCTGATAGATTCAGAAATATCAGGCTTTGGCTTCCGCTAAGAGCCTTAGCTATACTTGGACAACAAACTGAAGTTAGGTTGCAAAATTCCAAACTGCAAAACAGAAAAAAAAACACAGAAATTGTACATTCCAGAAAAGAATTACAACCTTCACTCACCTTGAGAACATTTGTATCTCCCTTTTTCACCTTGAATTAGTACTGTGGGGTTCTTTTTTTTCCCAGTCTGGGAGGAGTTTCCTCCAACTCCCACTTAGAAGATGGACAGGAGGAGGACTGCCCCATTGCTCACTGATTTGTGGAGGAGAGGTGGAATGGGGATCAGGAACAAAGGCTATGCCTCCCAGGAGCTCTTCACAAGTCAACCCCTGACCCAGTCCTTAAAAATAAAAGTCAATCAAAGTAAAATTTTGAAAATAAAATGAGGAAAGGAAGTGGAAAATGAGTGAGCATGGAAGAGTTATGTAGAGATAATTTAGAGACAATGTGTACTTATACATAGCTGGGGTAATACTAGCTACTTGTAAGAGTCAGGTGGTAGCAGCATTCCTGGGAATGGGTTTTCCCCATGAAAATCATGGATTATAGAGCTAATAACAGGAAAAGCCTTCTCGGTCCAGAATTTGGTTTCGATGTGCATCTTAGAACACAGTCTAAAGCTGAAAACTTCCACTTGCCATGAACAAAGGTTTCTTGGGCTGAACTGTGTTCTTGAAAACCTCGTATGATAAAGCCCCTAACCTCTGTTGTGACAATGCCTTAAAATGAAGTCATGAAGGTTAGATGATGTCATGTGGGTAGGGGCAAAATCCAATGGTACTGGGATTCTCTATAAGAGGAAGAGGGCTGGGACTCAGTGGTGGATCCATTACCTAGCATGCCAAGGCCATGGTTTGATCCCCAACATCACACACACAAGAGATACATGTATAAGATCAAGTACAAGATCATGTAATTCACATATAGAACTTACAGAAAGATATTCTGACCAATAAAATATAAAGTGTTCCTTGCTTTGTAGCCACAACTTATAAATAGTAATTTAGATGTTCAACAGCAGTTGTCCAAGTTTCAGGACAAAAACAAAGAGGATCAGTGCAAAAAAAGAAACATGTAAAGAATTATAGAACTTTCATGAACTCAAAATAGCTTTTTATTGCTTTTTAATAACTTATGTAGTATATCAAAGACCTTGCAATCTTTGAATTAAAGAAATATCCTAATGTAAAAAAAAAAAAGGAAAGAAAAGATCATGTGAGCAAGGAGAGGCAAAGCAGAGACCTGTCCAGAAAGCAACTTGCTTGCCCCTCACTCCTAAACCTCCAGCCTCTGGAGTCATGGGAAATAAGTGAGATTTTGTTTGGTTGGTTTTTTAAGATAGGGCCTTTCTGTGTAGCCCAGCCTGTCATCAAACTCACAATGTAGCTCAGGGTGGCTTCAAGCATTTGATCCCTCTGTCTCTACCTCCAAGTTCACCATGGAGAAAAAAATTTTAAAATAGCTGGTTTATAGTATTTTGTAGGGCATCCTTGAACACATAAATCAAAAGTTACTATGTCCATTACAGTGGCTCACTGGAGGCAGAGATTGAAAGGATGACCATTGGAGGCCAGCCTAGACCAAAATATATGATACCTTATCTAAATAATCCAAGAATGGTGACACGTGGAAGATGAATAAGATTGCAGGTTAAAAGGATAACTGTTTAAGGCTGGTCGCAGGTAAAAAGTGTGAGGCTCCACCTGAAAAAGGACCCCCTCCCCCCAAAAATGACAAGAAGAATGACTCAGGCAAAGAGCCGTAGTAATGACTATGAGATGCTCTTGAGAAGCAGAGCAAAAAAGAGAAACAGAACTTAAATCATTTTTTGTTTTTTTTTTTTGCTTTTGTTTTGTCGGTCATGGGGCTTGAACTCTGGGCTTGGGCGCTGTCCTTGCACTCTTCAGCTCAAGGTGAGCGCTCTACCGCTTGAGCTACAGCGCCACTTCCAACTTCAATCATTTTTAAAAACAAATTTAAAGAGATCCTTTCTGACCATAATAAGAAAAATGCTTGCCAGTAGATCTAAAGCATTTTCCTGCAAAAGCAATGAAAACATCCTAACATCACCAATGACAAAAACAGGTAGTGGAGGAGTTAAGAAGAGTAAAAGTTCTGAGAGAAAGTGGGGATCAAAAACCCACATTGTCATACATCTACGAAAGCAACTGCAGAACATAAACTATGCCATTCACATACAGCTCCAGAGAGCCCAGGGGACATAACACACTCCTTCCCCTCCATGGCCACGTGATGTCTCATCCCACCTTGAGACTCTGATAGCATAAAGGCCATTACTATTTATAGCTCCTCAACCGTATTCAACTCCAGAATGAGAAGGCAAAAAAGCCTCTTTTCTTTACAATTCAGTTTCTTGTTTTCCTAGTCATTGAATGTCTTGTTTATTTGAAAATATAATATCAAGACATAATACCAATCACAGGCAAGTCAATCTAAGGAATGTTGAGAGTGGACAACTTGGGCTTTATTTTGATCCCTAAAAGGCAGCAAAATATCAGGATAGATTCACTTTTAGCTTAAATTTAGGTTTTCCTGGGGGTCAGCTCTCTCTGTCTCCCTCTCCTCTCCCTCTCCTCTCACTCTCTCTCTTGTCTCTCTCCCTCTCGTTGTTTCTAAAGCTTGAACTCATGAGCCTTAGCTTACTTGCTCACAGCTTTCTACAACTGTAGTCACACCTCCAACCTGGCATTTTGCTGAAGATGGAAGTCTTTCTGACTTTTCTACCTGGGCTAGATTCAAATTTCAATTCCCCAGGTCTCAGACTTCAGAGTAGTTAGGATTTTAGACATGAGCCACTCATGCCTTGCTATTTTTTTTAAAATTGTTTTTGCAGTTCTAGGGATCTCAATACTTAGGGATTCCTACTTGCTAAGAAAGCACTTTACTACTTGAACCATGCCTATAGTCCTTTTACTTTTTTACGTTGAATCTTGAGTTTTTGCTGGGATCTTGATCCTCCTACAGCTACCTCTCAAGTAGTACTGATTTCTACAACTCTGTTTTATCAAAATAGATTTAAGCTAGCTCTAAAAAGTCCAGGCTACATGTATATCATTCAACTTGTCAAAATCAGAATTGTAAGTTTTTTGCAAACAGAAATGCATGACTTACCTCAGACTCTGTAGTATACACTGTGGGTTTTCCAAGACTTCACATAAGACTACTACTCCATTATTTCCTATGTTTGACCCTTTCAGATCAAGATGTATCAGGGTCTTGCTGTGAAGCAAAAAGCTAAAGATATCCGTACAATTCACAGGCAGAGACACAAATCTCAACCTTCAGGAGAAAAATTCACAGAGGGATTACACACCTGTCTCCATCCCTGGCTGTTGTCTTCCTGTTTTGTTTTGGTTTTGTTTTTATAATCTAATGCTTGGATAGTCTACAATTATTCTCCCAGTTCACTCTAGGTTTCTCATATTCAGACCATATATTTGAATTTCAGGATATTGCTTCAAAAGGCAACAGATTACAACTTGTATTTCCATCTTTATCCTGACACTCCTTAGTTTTCTGGCCTTAAAGGAAGGTGAGGTAATAACATCGGGAGAGGCACAGAGCAGGCTCTGAATTTGTCATCTCAGGATGGGCTACCAATAATGATTAAGGTGCATTTTAAATACTGCAACGGTTCACAGTATTGAAATTCTTTCCATATTCCACAGTTCATAAATGATACCAGTGTTTAACAAAACACCTTGTTGCATATATTCCTTGTCATCTTTTCTTCCTTTGTCCAAGCAAAATATTAAATTTTCTGGTATTTGTTTTCTAATCCCATCAATATTACATACATGATACTTGTGCCATTGCTGACCCAAATTCTCACTGGATTCACATTTTTTTAATGTTCAAAGCCTCCTTTTATAATGCCATCTCTCCTCCCCCTAACCACTACTCACCTCTTCCCCAATTTCCTCTACCAATATAAGAATTTTACAAGTTCATAACAGTAACCATCTTCGTTTAGTAAAAGTGTCTAAGGTATTCTGTAAGTATCAGTTGGAAGCACAATCTCAATCATTAGTGGGAAAGGACCTGCCAGTAAGCTGACAAAGGCTGGGGAACCATCACATGTTACTAACCCTGAGAGATCCTGGTATTTTTCAAGGAGTAGACTAGCCTAAAAGAAGGAATTGGTTAAAGATTTGGACTGATGGCTTTCAATGAAGGGGTCCCGTGAACAAGATGCTTGGGGGTGACTAGAAGGAATTCCATAATGTCTTCCTTATGACACATCCAATGGCTTCATCTTATCTATCTAGAAGACCAGACCCACTCTAGTTGACTGAAATCTAAGATCATAACTCTTTTCAAAATTCTTAGACCCTGAGGAAAATATCCAATGTAAAAGCTGTTTTTCCCCCAATAGAACATGTTTGATGACAATGGAAGTTAAGGATCTATCATTTATTCAGTATTATGTATTATTAAGCACTGAAGGCTAAAGAGCCTTGATCAGGATTTTTCTAGATGAAGAGCACTGAGCTAAATCCTAGTCTAAGCAATCAGCATCTAGAAAGTACAGTATTTATCTTTTATTCTACAAAATTACCATTGTTGGTAATTAAGGGCCCTGACAGGCATCAAGTACAAAAGAATATAGAAAACACTTCCCAGCCTCTAATAAACCCAATTAAAAGGAAGGTAGTCACTTGCAAACAAGTACATTTTAAAAGATGAGGGTACCTAGAATTAAGATAAAAATTTAAAAGACTGACAACAGTAATAGCTGACAAGAATGAGGAACTTGGGACATTCATATATGGCTGATAGAACCATCAAGTGCTACAGCATTTGCAGAACTGTTTGGCATTTTAAGAAAGATATACATTTGGAAACTTGCCATCTCATTCCCCAGTATTAGTCAAAGATGATAACATGTGCCACAAATCAATCCATAGTCTTTTCATTAACAGCTAAAAAATTGGGAAGACTCCAGGATTCTATTGACAAGAGAAAAATGGGGAGTATATTCATATAATTAGCAATAAACTCGAAATATGCAACCATAATTGTGTGTATGTGTCTCATCCTCAGGGCATGGGCACTGTCCCTGAGTTTTTTCGCTTAAGGTTAGTAGTCTACCACTTGAGCCACAGCTCTACTTCCAGCTTTTTGGGGTAGTTCATTGGAGTTAGTAATTAATAGGACCTCCTTCAAACCTTAATCCTCAAATCTTAGCCTCCTGAGTAGCTAGAATTAGGGGAAGAAGCCAGCAGCACCCAGCCAACAATGGTAATTTTGTAGAATAAAAGATAAATACTGTACTTTCCAGATGCTGATTGCTTAGACCTAGGATTTAGCTCAGTGCTCTTCATCTAGAAAAATCCTGATCAAGCCTTAAAAACCCATGCCAACTGCTTAATATACCAATGGAGCCTTTCCTAGAACAAGTTAAACTCTCATAGTCTAAAAAGTTCCCACTCTTCACTGGGCTAAAATATAACTGTGCCTAGCTAACTATGTTGGAGTAGCATGTCATTTGGAAATTGCATCCTTCTGCAAACACAATAGTCTTTCCACTAAGGTGGCTCTATTCAGTCACCAGGCAACGGAACTATATATTTCATACAATATTGTGTTCTATATGGTTTTCTGTTTATTTTTTGTCTTTGGGTTTTGGTTTTGTGTCTGTATATGTATGTGCTGGTGCTGGGGTTTGAACTTAGGGCCTGAACACTGTCCTTGAGCTTTTGTGCTCAAGACTAGTACTCTACACATCTGCAGCCACAATTCCACTTCCAGGCTTTTGGTAGTTTATTGGACATGAAGTCTCATGGACTTTCCTGCCTGGGCTGACTTTAAATCACAATCCTCAGATTTCAGCCTCTTGTACAGCTAGGATTATAGGCAAAAGCCATCACTGCCTGGGTTCTGTTGGTTTCTTGTAAAAAGGAGTAGAGCTGGAACCCATCCATAATTTAAAAAACTAGAAAACTTCATTAAAATTTCTCATGCCAGACTTACAGTAATTTTTGCAGTTTACAGACTGGGTGGCTTAGCTCTTGGTAAAATATTCTCATTGGTACTTCATGAAGGGTGCTATGGGACAGCTCCATTTCTTTCAATTGTTCACTCATGTGAAGCACAGAACAGAAGATTTGCCAATTATGAAGAATTTGAGAATGATTCATTTGCCTATGGAATTAGAAAAAGGGAAAGATCAATGAAGCTCTTTCAGTCCAAGCCAACTCTGAAAGGATGAAATCATGGTAAAAAAACAAAAAACAAAACAAATGGAATTTGGCAATGAGAAGAATATCCTTTGCAGCCTGGCTATGGGCCCAGTCCACCAGGACATCTCTGGGCCCCTAGAAGAGTTATTTGCTTCTGTCTCCTCTCTCAACTACCTACTTCCTTTCTTTTCCTAGAGAGACTTTGCTTTGGAGAAAGAGTTAGGAGAAACAAGAGAGAAGTCTTTATAAAAAGCTCATATTAGCTTTTCATAAAAATTAGTAACCCTAAAGAGAAAATTAGAATTTGCAGGTAATCACTTTAAATGTAATGTAGTACAAATTAAGAACCAATGCTTTGAGCACCAAGTTTATCACTTAAATGCCTTTATTATTTTAAGAAAAATCATGTTGATTTTTGTGGCCTCTAAGTTTACTTCATCTTTAAACAGAAATGTCACCTCCCAAAAGTACTTTGCACATGCTCAAATGTTTGAATTATGGGGTATATGACCACCAGGAAAATTATAAGCAAAGATGAAAATGCAAAACAGTTTAAACTAGTGATCACAAGTCCGTGCACTAGTGTCTAACAGGCACATGTTGGAAGCAAGCAGCCTGAATAGCAGGCAAGCTGGTAAACTTACTAATTTGTGTGAGTCTGCTTCTTCATCTCAGAAAAAAAGAGACAATGGATCTATTCCTTAGGATTACTGTGAAAACACCTATAGAAAATGCTTACCAACATGTCTGTTCCTAATTGTGTATATTAGCAAGTGTTTATATTAAAATACTTAGATAAGATGTATAGGCAACATACTCAACAACAAACACTTGCAACTGAGTGGACAGAAATTTACAATCCAGTGACTGTGAAGAGCACATTATAGTCACCTACAATGTGCCTTTTACAACAGTGGCTTTTCAGACATTCTTACCAATAAAGCAAATTGTAACATCAGGTAACTGTAACACATGTGAGAAAAGTCAAATTAGGTCTGACAATGTTTGTGTGCACACATGTGCACATACCAGGGCTTCAACACAGGGTTCATCTTCTCACTTGCTCAAGGCTAGCACTCTACCTGCTCTACCACTTGAGCCATATCTCCACTTCCAGCTTTTTTTTGGTGGTTAATTGGAAGTAAGAGTCTCATGGACTTTTCTGTCTAAACCATGATTCTCAGAGTAGCTAGGATTATTGATACAAGACACTAGCATCCAGCTAGATCTGACAATCTAGTAATCAGATTAATTCCTGGTATTATTAGGTATGAAAAATATTCTAATTCCCTGGCCAGTCTCACAGAATTAAAAGTCAGTTAAGAAAACTCACTGAGTTCAGAAAGAATGACATGGCCCCATTTGTTAGGAAATGGAAAGACTTGGAAAAAATTATACTAAGTGAAGTAAGCCAGGCTCAAAGAAACATAGGTCCAATGGTTTCCCTTATTTGCAATAACTTATATGTCTAGGATAATCTTACCAGACAAGTAAAAAAGGTCAAAAGCTATGCACATATGACCATTAGATGGTGCTAAGCAAAACAAAAACAAAAACAAAAACCCAAGATAGGGACAGAAGAGGTTCTTTCTTTGTTGTTGTTGTTTTTAAAGTACTTATAATGTACTATGTGATTTCTTTTGTTTCTTTTGCATGTTCTTCCCTCATAGTATAACCCATTTTCACTGTATTTGATTCTGGTACCCTGCATCTTGTACATACATTTTTCTAATTTGGGGAGGGGAAAGAAAATAAAATGCTGAAACAAGGATACAGGTTGATCCATTATAACAATGAAATGTACAAGAATATGTTCAAAACAAACTTTACAACTGGTGGGGGGAAGAGCTGGGGAAGTAGGGAGGGAAGGAATGGTAAAGGGAAAACAAAGGAGGTGGTAACAATGCTCAAGAGGAAATGTACTCATTACCTTACTCAAGTAACTGTAACCCCTCTATATAGTATCTTTACAATAAGGAAATCATACCTCCTCAAAGGAAGGCAAAGCCCATAATTTTAACTCCCAAAGGTTCAAGAGAAACTCACATGAGTGAGTTTTCTTCAGAGACTGTTTGGCAGTTGTTTATAATGACAAGGTTGGAATACCAAGGACTAGTCAGATGGTGATCCCAGTCAAGTTATGCCTCTCAGTTCTGTCATAAGTAAAATTGAAACAGTACCTACCTCATAAAATGGCTGGTAGAGTATATGGTTAAGAATGTACAAAATAGGAACAGGGTAAGCACACTATACCTATAAAACACATATTTCTATAGATAAATGTAAAAGGGTCATTCTTTCTGAATTCACCACCTACTGTTTCTTTCTAATCTCTAAAAGACTCCAGGCATGTATGAAAGGGCTGAGATCATGCCAAATTGACAAAACAAAGTCAGACCTACATAGATCAGCTTCAGCAAGAGATTTCTGGCCCCTTACTAAAGCAGGTGCTAGTGGTTTATGCATGTAATCCTAGCTACTGAGGAGGCGGAGACCTGAGGATCATGGTCTGAAGCCATCTTGGGTGATTAAGTCTATGAGACTCATTTCCATTTATCCAGAAAAAAGTCAGAAGCAGAAGTGTAGCTCAAGTTGTAGAGTGCCTTCTAGCAAGCTGTATTCACACCCCGTAACGTCAAACAACAAAAACAACTTATCCTGATTCTGGGATCTTAGCAAAGTAACTGTTCCTCTGACAAAAAATCACCTCCTTCACTACTCCATAAAACACTTCCAGAAAACTGACCAAACACACTTACCAACTTGTATTTTCCAGTTGTTTGCTGAAAATCTTTTCAAATACAGTAGTCACAGATACTTTCAGGGTCTTCACAAGCTTGCAACGCTTAAGGCAGAATGAAGATACAAGCAAATGGCTTACTTCACAAATATTAAAGACCATGTCTGGGAAATGTCTCATTACCTGGGTTGTGAATTTTTCATCTTGCATTTCATAGAGACAATGAAACAAGTCCATAAGGTCCAGCTGTGATTGCCAAGAGTCGCTGTTTGCTAGTATATTTATCCACTGCAGTATGTGCCGCTTTATCGCCAGGGACATCTTAAAATTAAGAATTTCCTCCAACTGATTCACTCTATGTTCATTCAGAAGGCCAAAGAGAAACCATTTCATATGAGTCAAATGGGAGTACTGATAACTTTTATGTGCCAGTAACAGCTTCACATTTTCACAAGACGGGACAGAACGGTCACTGATTTCCCAATCTTCTTTCATCAAGTAAAACATAGCTGCAAGAAACTCTTGAATATGCAGGTGGGTGAACACATAGCAGTTTTCTACGTCAGGATCTTTCTGGAGAAGTTTTGCGTCCAGAAACTTTGAGAGATCAAGTTTGGTTAGCTCATGCTTTCTGAGACTGTCTTTGTAAAACACGTGTGTCATGGCCCACACTCCTTCTACAGCCAAGTGGCACAGGCTCCTCAGCTGGATTTCATTAGGTAGGGAAGAAGAGCCTCCCTCTACCTTTGCAAATAAGTCAGAGATATAGTAGGTAAAGAGAGCGGTGGTGGTTTGGCAACTTGTTATGAAGTTCTCACCTTTCTCCATTTGCTGTTTCAGACATGCACAAACCATCCGGCACATGACAGGGACACGGCACATGTTAAAGAGCATCTCATTTTTTGTGAGCGAGTTGACTGCTCTTGTAGACAATTTCCGGTCTCTGAAATAGCGCTGAACGTAAATGATCTTCGAATCCTCAGACATTCCTAGAATCTTTACAAAACGCTCGCCCTTCAGCAAAGACGGCAGTCTGTTCGAAGCCGGGAGTCTCGTTACCACCAATAAGATAGACTGGGGAAGCATCACCTTCCTTAGCAAACTGCTCATAAGGAAGGACACGGGGTGTTCCAGTGTCCAGTCATTACATAGCGCAAACTCAGGCTCCTCAAAGGCGAAGTTCAACTCTTCAAAACTATCCACAATAAAAAGGAGACTACTAGGCTGGGATAGAACTGTTTCAATAGCAATTTCTGTTGGGGGCCAGTCCCTCGATATCAGTTGAGCAAAGCTGCATTCCTTCATCTGGCTAATTTCTCTCCCATTGAGATAGAAAACGTAAGTAAATTTCTCCTGAAAGAGATTGCCCTTTGCCCATTCTAACATTGCCTTTCTCATCAATGTTGATTTCCCCACTCCAGCAGGTCCCTGAATCAATATGGTTCGTGGTTGTTTACTAGTTTTGACATTCACATCAAATATGTGCTCCAATATTTGTCGCTCTTTGGGAGTAATTTCAAGACTAATATCTGCAGGATCTTTCAGCAAAGGGTTCTTCAGTAACCGATTAAATTTTTCCTTCATTTGATGTCTGTATCCTGTTCTTTCACCTACCTCCATTAGAATGAAGCCCAAGGGGGAAAAGACACACATGGTCAAAACAAGTTCTATTCAATTCAATGCTAAAAATGATGAACTTATCAGTACACCAGTCGCTCAAGCCTAAATCCTAGCTTCTCAGGAAGCTGAGATCCAAGGATCTTAGTTCAGAAATTAGCCAAGGCAAATAAATCTGAGAGATTCTTTACCACCAACCAACCAGCAAAAAACCAGAACTAGAGGCATGGCTCAAATGGTAGAACATTCACTGTGAGCGAATAAAATCAAGTGAAAACTTAAGGTCCCAAGTTCAAGCCCCAGTACCAGTGCACATGCATGCACACACACACTGCACACACGTACACACACACACATTCATGCACATATACACACACACAATACTGAACTTAATACAGGTTGAAATGAAAGCTGGCATAGACTTTAAAGGAATTCACATACAAAATTTTTCTATAGAATTAACACCTGAATTTAAGAAATCTGTTAAGAAATATCACCAGCTATTCAACCGATAAAGGGTTAGTATACAGAATATAAAAGAGCTAAATTAATCAAATAATCCATTTAATAAATGGGCAAATGAATTGAACAGTTTGCCTTAGTACAGAAGCACAAAGAAATGATCAACATCCTTAGCCTTAGAGAAATGTAAAATCTACACTGAGATGACATCTCATTCTAGTTATCAAGGAACAAGAGTTGCTGGCAAGGATGCAGGATAAAAAGAAGCCTCATACACCACAGTGCAATCAGGCAATTTCCAATACTGCTATTTTTGAGGTTTTTGGTTTTGTTTTTTTTCTGGTCGGTCGTGGGGCCTGAACTCTGAGCTTGGGCACTGTCCCCCTTCAGCTCTTCAACTCAAGGCTAGTGCCCTACCATTGAGCCACAGCACCCACTTCCGGCTTTTTCTGCTTATGTGGTGCTGAGGAATCGAACCCAGGGCCTCATGCATGCAAGACAAGCATTCTACCACTGAGCCACCTTCCCAGCTCCCAATACTGCTATTTTTGAAGCCCTGAAGCAACACAGCCCCCATTCTTTGGCCAGACCTCCAATTTTAATATTAGCATTAATAACTAATAACATTTCAGGGAACAGGTTTAATATTAGAAGTTAGATTTTAACAATAGTCTCTGGAATGCAAACTGTTTATCATACTTCTATAACACCAAGGACAAATACTTACCTGGCCCTGGCTCTTGATCCCCCCCTTCTACCTCCATGGGCTCAACCTCAATCTCCACTGGTCTTACAGCCCGGGCTGCCCCTGAAATAGAGTCCAAAAGGATCATGAGATTTACAGTAAATAAAAAGCTTGATGATGTCTAGAACAAGGGCCTATACCATTCCTAGAGTTACCATTCTTGGGCCATCTTAGGTTAAGAAAATTAGAGCCAAAAGCTCTACTACCAGCTTAGCTGAGGGAAGAAGCGTAGATTTCTCTCAATCTTCTCACCCTGTAACATTAGTACATACAATGCAACATTAAGTTTCAGCGTCCTTGGCCATCCTGACCTCAAAAGGCAGTGTGAAGCTCAAAGAAGACAATAGATACATAGTTCTAGCTCAAAAAGCTTTGCACGTGAGTATGACATTTTAAATATTTTAAACCTAGGGATGAATTTTAAAGCCTGGATTGGCTTTATCCTTTAGTAATTTTTTAGCCCATTGTTGAAATATTTCAGCAAATACTTTGAGGATTTTCAAAATTTAGTTAATGTCATTTAGACAAAGTTATACCTGAATAGGATATTTCCTATCACTTAATTCCTTACATCATTGCAATAGGTTTTAGGTAGCGTATCGCCACTATATAAAGGACTCCGCCACTGGGCACCAGTGGCTCATGCCTGTAATCCTAGCTACTCAGGAGGCTGAGGTCTGAGGATCACCGTTCAAAGCCAGCCTGGGCAGGAAAGTCTATGAGACTCCTATCTCCAATAAACCACTAGAAACCTGGAAGTGGCACTGTGGCTCAAGCGGTAGAGCACTCACTTTGAGCTGAAGAGCACAGGGACAATGCCCAAGCCCAGAGTTCAAGCCCTACAACCGACAAAAAAAAAAAAAAGACTTAGCCTACATCAAGAATACTTAATACTTGTCAAAGCTCATAGAACTCAAACTTTATAGACCACATGATAAAGACAATTTGCCCCATGAAGGTTAGAATGTGTTTGTGACTTTAAGTATCACTATCTTACAATACCATGAAATTTGTGAAATTTATGTATCACTTAATCACAGTAAAAAAAATTGCTATTAAAAAAAGAATACTTAAAACTCTGCCTCTGTAGTGTTAGAGTGATCCTATGAGCTTGTCGTGGAGACCTCCACCATGGAGCTTGTGTCCTACAGACATGTTTAATCTAGATCCTCCTGTAGAATCATCCCAACGGCTTCCAGGATATTGCCTTCCCTGTCCCCAGTTCTATCCCTTGACTTACAGTTGATCTCTGCTCTGGCTTTTGCACTCAGAGTCTTCAGGTTCATCTTGTCAAAGATTTTGAGAGTCACATTCCAGGCCTGCTGTCCTGGATAGTATTTGCTCATCATGTTGGACAGTTCCTCCCGCTTGACCTTCTTCAGTGTAGACCAGGGTATTGGACAGCACCCAGGTTCCACAGTGTCCTTTAGGAGTAACTTGAATTTATTGAACTCATTATTGTTTAACTCCTCCAAATACAAAAGCAGCCCAAAATCAGAAAAGAAAGAAAATGATGAGGAAGAGGAGGGTCGTGCGACTGCCATCTTGTCCACAGATCAGCATTCAGACTTCACGGGGAGGGAATAAAAAGAAAACACAGAATAAAGGTCTAAGAAAAAGTCTGAGTTGAAAGTCAAAATACCTTTAGAAATTGAAGTGCATAAACATTTGTTTAAATCTACTATAGAAGGCTTGCTACTGACCTAGTATCTGTATTTCCAACCACAAGATATTCTTCTAACATAGATTATCCTACATTTCTTCCATACTTGTAGTATTTATCCCCCAAACCAACACATCCAAATATAAACATAACAGAAATTAATCTCTCTAGATCTCTCCAGACTCTTCTCTAAAGACATGATCTCAAAATCCATTCCAGAGGAGTATAGTACAGATTAAATGAGTTAGAATTCTTACACCACCTGACACAGAATAGGTTTATATGATTAGTTTCCTCAAAATTTCCCCTCCCCTACCATGTAACATGTATTTCATTCTATAAAATTTGGTTATTGGCTAGGCGCTGGTGGCTCATGCCTCACTACTCAGGAGGCTGAAATCTGAGGATCATAGATCAAAGCCAGCCTGGGCAGGAAAAGTCTATGAGACTCATCTCTAATAAACTACTCAGAAAACCAGAAGTGGAACTGTGGCTCAAGTGGAAGAGCACTAGCCTTGAGCTGAGGGACAGCACTCAGGCCCAGAGTTCAAGCCCCATGGTGGACAAAAAAAAATGTGATTATTGCACCCTGCCACTATTATTCTTGAATTATATGCATATTAAGTGGAACATGGCACCACCTTGTCATTTCTGGCCACAAATCCATAATGACTGAGGATGTATTGCTAGTTCACTGTCTCCTTCCACCTTCACTTCCCCAAATCAGTTCCTCGGGGTTAAGATCACCTACAAGAGTATTCTTATATCCTTGATAGCAACTCCCATATCCTTACCACATTTGAGCATTTCTTTCTGATGCTGTCACTTAGCAATTTAAGAGTTTGAGTAATTCTCACTGATAACACTCTCCATCCATTTTCTAGTATCTTCCAGCTAACTGAACAGCTTTGTGTCCCCTACTGTGACAACTCTTGAAACCACGCAATCACAATCTTTGACGTCTTGCATTTCCTCTTATTTATCAGCTGTCTTAAGAGCCTTATTTTTTTTTTTTATTTAGCAGGAACACTTCAGTCCATCACTTAACCCACTCTCTCCTAGCATCTTCCAGTTCATCTCTTCTTCAGTAGTTTGCTAGAAGATACAGAGCTAATAAATGAAAGAGATGGAATTCAGCTTAGATCTTTCTTTAAATTAAATTTAAATTAAATTTAAATTTCTGATCATTCGTCTCTCCTGGTTAATGGAAAGATAGTGAAAACAATGAACAGAAGGAATAGTCCAACTTTTTAAAACACACCACCTTTCTAAAACACAGAAAATACAGATATTATTCTACAGCTACTTGTGAGCTATTAACGGTTTTAGGAATTTTTAGGATTTTTTTTACTACATTATAGAAATATTTAGATTACAGCTAAATCTCACAAGTTTAAGAGTATTTTTGGTGGGAGGGTTGTTGTGGGTTTGAACTCAGGGCCTGGGCACTGTCCCTGAGCTTTTGCACTCAAGGCTAGGGAGTGCTCTACCACTTTGAGCCACAGCTCCCCTTCTGGTTTTCATGGACTTTCCTGCCCCAGTTGGTTTTAAACTTCGATCCTCAGATCTCAGCCTCCTGAGTAGCTAGGATTTCTGGCATGAGCCATTCACACCCAGCTGGAGTAATTTTTTTAAGAACAGGGAAGATATTTAACAACTTTAAAAAATGTATTATCTTCAAGTAGCTATACAAAAGAGGTGTCATATAACAGTTTATCAGCATAATGCATCTTGATCACCTCCTTCAACAGTCTCACCCCCTTTGACCCATCCCTTTCCTTACTTTTCTTAATTTTGTGGTATATATTGACTGTATTCTTCTCCCCTTCCCAACTTCATTTATCCTTCTCCCCTTAGCCCCAAACGCCTCTTGGATGTACCCATTGTCTGGTGTTGATTTTGACTTACTCTAAAAGATTTACTATTTGAGTTGTCCATAGAATATACTTCAGTTAATTTATTTGTAACTGTTGCACACTGCCCAGGTTTTATTTTTAAATAAAACACTGGATTATCCACTTTCTATAGAGCCTACCTCCAATATCAGCATTAACAGCAGTTCTCAACATGATCATTGTTCTCTATCTTCAACCTTTCTCTGTCCTTTAGATCCTTCCCTTAGCATTTAAACATAACCAAATCCAATGTCATTTTTTAAATAATTTTTTTGTTTTTTCTTTTCTTTTTAATAAGTTTTTTATTGTGAAAATACTGTACAGAAGGGTTACAATCACATTAAATAAACGTTTATTCCACATAATCTTCAGCTGACTTCTCCAGACATTGCAATAGTTTACCTTCTATTATACCTCACCCAAACTTAATACCGGAATTCCATTAGGATAACTCATACTAATTACCATCCTGTTTCATTTGGGGTTTCATTTCTTTTCTGTCAGAGACTGGGACTTGAACTCACTACCTGATGCTGTATGCTCATTGGCAGGCACCCTACCACCTGGACCATGCTCCAAACCCAAAAAAAGAGTCTCATGGACTTTCCTACCTAGGCTGGCTTCAAATTGCGCTCCTTAGATCACAGCCTCCAGAGTACCTAGTGTTCCAGGAGTGAACCATGGGAATCCAGCTTCAATTTTCTTGAACTGTAAACTGATGTATCAAGATTACCTACCTCATAAAGATTAAAGAAGATAATGCATGCACTCAGATTATAATATGCCAGAAGTTGAATATGTGTTTTTTGAGATGAGGTCTTGTTACATAGCTCAGAATGGCCTGGAAATCGATTCTCCTACCTCAGCCTCTGATTGCTGGGATTACAGGTGCAGCACCATATGAAGTTTTAATAATTTACTAACTCATGATTTTTAAGGCTGGAGCTAGAAATATAAAAAACCTACACCATCTTCTAAACTCATAGTGGTATAGATTAAATAAAGGAGACAAAAGAGCAGGAGAGCTTTACACAAGAGCTGAATACTTTTGTGTAGTTACTCCCTCCCCCAGGAAGTGGCGCTCAACCCCATTCCATCCCACCGCACCCCTAAGAATGGGCATGCTGATTTATTTCCAAAGAGTAGGGTATAGAGTTGAGTTGATCAACCTTATAGTTTTAGCAGCCTTATGATCAAGGCTGACGCCATCAGTCATTATTAATACCATGCCCAACTGATAGGTGATGAGAATGGTATATCACCACTGTGGTAGTCCTCCCCTCCAAACCCACAACCTCAGCCCAACCATTAAGTAGACATCAGATGAACCCACATAGAAGGAAGACCTGTATGTCTCAAAACTCTTCATGTCATTAGCCACACAGAGAGATTGAGAAACCATCGTAGACCAGAAGAGATGAGGTGGGGGAAGACTAAATGTGATATGGTATCCTGGACAGGACAAAAAAAAAAAAAAAAACTAGGGAAAATCTACGGCTATCCCAATTGTAACTTAATTGTTTAAGTAATTATCTTAGCTGCAACAAATATGCCATAGTTATGACACAGGAAGTTAAGTGTAAACTATGAAAGTATATTATGATAAAATTTGTTTTAATTGGAGTTATGCATGCTCTATGGTCTAACAATTCTATTCCTCAGAAATCTCCATGCAGAAATGTGTGTGTGCATGCATCACCACAGAAGTTTCATCTAATTCTTCAGCACCACAAAAGATCCAAGTCTCCATCAATAGCAGAAATAAATTAGAATAAACTCATACATTAAGAGTTTATATACAATGAAGATACATGTCACCAAGATGAATGTCAAATCCAACAAGATCATGTACATTTCCATTTTGGGGGGGGGGTCCAGGCATGGGGCCTGAATTCTGGGCCTGGGCGCTGTCCCTCAGCTCTTCAGCTCAAGGCCAGTGCTCTACCACTTGAGCCACAGCGCCACTTCCGGCTTTTTTGTTTCTGCTTATGTGGTGCTGAGGAATCCAACTCAGGGCCTCATGCATGCAAGGCAAGCGCTCTACCACTGAGCCACCTTCCCAGCCCTACATTTCCATTTTTAAAAGCCTATTGGATTGCTTGTGGATGGATATGTTTGAATAGGCTAGGGGTAAGGAATTATCATAAATACCAGTTTAGTATGATCTCTGTGGGAAGTGAGGAATAATTGCCGATGAGATAAATGATCCTGGGATTCTTAGCTCTTGGTGATGTTCTAGTTCCTGAGCTGGTCAGATAGGTATTACTTGATAACTATTCACTAAGTTACAAATTTTAATGAACCAGATAGAAGAGATAGAGACAAGAAGAGGGGGAGAGAGGGGCAAGGAGAGAGGGAGTTAGTCTATGCTAAAATATGAAGCTAGAAAAGTTATGAGCCCAGCATGGTAGTTCATAACCACAATATCCCATACTACCTCAAGCAAAATTAGCAGTCATGAAAATAGCAATAAACATTTTCTCAAATTCCAGAGAAAGAAATGAGCATCTGTCAACCATACTAGAATTTGGTGGGTGCATAGTCCTGGGTAGGAGAACAATTCTAGGTTGGGCTAGAGAGGGTGGGTTGGGCCATACCATAACTCCAGAAGTCTGCTGGAAAGAGGAGAGATGTGCTGTATACTGGAGCACCTGTTTTCATGTTCGGGTCAGGACAGCAGCTCTGAGCTAGGGAGGAGGAATGCCAGGCTGCACAGGTGACTGAAATAGCCAGGGGTTTTAGGACAAGCAGCTGGGGCTGGTGGCAAAAAGGAGGAGTGCCTGCCTTCACCAGCACAGGTGTAAATGGTACGATTCATACTCCCCCGCCCAGGAGGTACTGGGGTTTGAATTCAAGGACTTGGACTAGCCCCTCTTTTTGCTCTAGTTATTTTTCTGATGGGGGGTCCGGGGGTCCAGGTTTTGTTGTTATTATTGCTTTTACCTTAGCTGGCCTAGAACCCTCACCTCTGACTCTTGGAGTAGCTGGAATTACAAGTGCGTCCTACCAGGCCTGGCTCTATGGACACTACTTTGTGTTTTTTTTATTGTGAAAATACTGTACAGAGGGGTTACAGTTACATGAGCAAGGTCATGAGTACATTTCCTATCAAGCATTGTTACCTCCACCTCTGTTTTTCCCCTACCATCCCTTCCCTCTACTTCCACAACTACACTCCCCCTTCCCGGCAAACCCACCCTCCCCGCCCCCGCCTAAATTGTAAAGTTCCTCGTTCAACAGTGTCTTGTACATCTCGTTGTTACAATGGGGCCACCTGCATCCCTATTTAAACAGTTTGTTTTATCCCTTCCCCTCCCCCAAATTATACCAACATCAAATACAGTGAAAATAGAGGTTATACCATGGGGGAGAAACATACAAAGCAACAACAACAAAAATCACATGGTACCTTATCAACACGTTCGAAACAATAGCAAGAACGAAAAAAAAACACACTTGTGTCCCTATCTTGGGGTTCATTTTGCTTAAAGTCATCTTACCTGGTCATAGGTACATAGCTTTTGACCTTTTCTGCTTGATGGACACCACTTTAATGTGGGAGAGTTCAGACGCCTCTGCAGGCGATACGCAGTACTAGGTCTCCGCAAAAAGGCTATTTGTGAACTCTGCTTCTAGCACCCCCTCCTTAACCCCAGATGACCACAGACCCTACACTGACCACTGCCTTTTCCAGCGTGTTCCCCCGCCGTTAAGTCATGCCACAGCCCGAGAGTGCTGGGAACCCTTGTTCTTGCCCCTCACCAGCGGGGGGGGGGGGAGCAATCAATCACCTTATTTTCATACAGAATGTGGGGCACCAGAAGGATTTCCACTTAGTCCAATAGAAAAAGGGGCCTTTCATACCTTGGATCTTACTGGGCGTTGGTGGTGAGGTTGAATTCCACATTGGAGAGCCAGAGAATCAGAAGGAAAGAAAATCGGAAACCAGAGGCTCAGCAGGTACCTGTTTAAGAGAAAGGGAGCACTAACCCTGGAGCCCTGGAGACCTTTTCTCCTGGGCTAAGAATGCAGCAAGCCGGATGTGAGGGCTGAGTGGGCTGGTCCAATGTGGTTGGCTCCTCCAGGGGCCCGCCCAGAGAGTCTCTCTTCTCATTGGCTGGCGGGGTCAGGGGGCCCCCTGCCTGGATGTCTACGCCTCCCACCTGTTTCCTCCATGATTTTTGCCCCCTGGAGAAGACACTTTGGGCCCTCTCTGCTCAACACACCTGCTCCTTCCTTTGCAGATGACCAATAATAGTGCGGGGAAGGAAGGAGGGAGGGAGGGGAGGCCATCTAGTATTTGAACCCTACCTTTCCAGTGATTGTTTCACAGACTGGCTGACTTCCCAATAAACAGTATCCCTGAATTCCCTCATCAGATAATCCGCCATAGTGGCCATTTCTGGTGATTTTGTGTGTGTGTGCTCCCTAGCAGTGAACAGTATATCCAGTCTGCTGCGCCTCTCCTCCTGGAGTTTACATTCTCATCAAGGAGCACAGATAAGGAAGAGCAGCCTCCCAGGTGATGGTGATTGCTTTGAGGAGAAAAATAAAAACAGTAGGGGAAAGGATGTTGCGCTGGGGTGGGTTGGAGGGTGGGTCATGTTTCTCTAACTTCATGAGGAAGACACTGCTAAGGTGACATTTTGCAGAAAGTAAGTGTGAGCCATGAAGCTCTCTGGACGATGAGATGAAGCCAATGAGAAGGAAATCACAAGCGCCAAGACCACTAGAGCCAGAGCGTCCCTGAATGTTTCCGGAAAATCGGAATCAAATCACCCACGACAGTTCCCATACAGTGTGTTGACATATGGAGAGCACAATTTCCTCCACATCCCACATGACCAGATGCCTCTGGTCATGACCTTGGTAGGGGCCTCAGAGTGGGCTTAGAATCCAGTAGCTTCAAGAATTAGAATGGCTCTCGGTTGCCAGCTATGAAACAAAGGAGCGAATGGGTGGCCCAGCAGGCCTTCCTTTTATTTTAACTGTTCCTTTTTTTCCCCCCATTTGTGTTTACACAGCAGCAAGATTTAGAAGAATGTGGAGAGAGCCACCACCTTGTTTGAGGTAGCATTCTGTAGGTGGAATCCTCGGGCAGCCCTCTGAACTTCACTGGCAAAGTAAAAACCAGCATTCGATTTGGCAATAAGCAAATTGCACGTGGGAGGCAACTGATCCTAAGGTGTGGGCATGCTAGGGAGCAAGGTGGTATAGAAAAACTTCAATCACAGTCAGAAATCAAAAGCCCAGCACATTTGTTTGGTTGGATCTCCTAGGGTGGGCTCCACAGATCTGAGGTTCCTTTGGGAAAAAAAAAAGGTTGCAACAACAACAAAAAACATGTGTAAGCCAGGCACTGAAAGCTCATGCCTGTAATCCTAGCTACTCAGGAGGCTGAGATCTGAAGATCACAGTTTGAAGCTAGCCCAAGCAGGAAAATCCATGAGAGTTATTTCCAATTAAACACCAAAACACCAGAAATGAAGCTGTGGCTCAAGCAAAACAGCTCAGGGAAAGTGTCTGGGACCTGAGTTCAAGTCCCAGTAATGGCACAAACAACAATTTCAATTTTCACAACTATAGTACCATGCTCCACATAGGAGGTATTTATATCCATGCTCTGTCCTTATCATTTTTCTCCCTCGGTAATCCTCACTTCTCAAGCTTAGAAGCAGACAACAGCATATTTAAGTAATGGAGGAGCTCATACAGATAGGGATTTTTTAGGATCTCCTACACTTTCTGTCTTCAACAGAGAAAAGCTGTCCCTTCTTGTGATCTTATGAAATCTATATAAGGAGGAAAAAAAGCCCTGATTTTACCCAGTTGTCACTAGCCTTTGAATGAAAGACATTACTGTATATGAGAGCAAAGGGCTGTGTGGATTAATATTGTTAATTAGCAAACAATTGTTTGAAACAAAATCCTAAATTTCACATCTCTTTCCAAATAAGCTTTAAAAAATGCCCCCAATCCAGTTACAACTCACATCCTCTCAAAATCATTTAATCTCAAAGCATAGTAAGATGAGAATATAAGTTAGACAACAATACATAGCGAACACTTAATGTTTTTGCATACCAGGAATACTGAAAATTATAGGGATGACCCATATTATTCCTACCATGATCATTCCTTGTCTTCATCTGGTAGTGGCATTAGCCATGGTGGAAAAGCTTGGCCCAGATGTTTGTTCTCACTGGTCAGGACGCGAGCAACCACAATCATTTGTCTCTATTGGAATCACCTTCTGGATGAACCAGTTGGTGGTGAGCACTTCAATTACTTGACTCTCTCACCCAGTACCTAACAATCAAAAGACTCCAAAGTGATTGCTGTCAACAAAACCTCAGATGGTTCAACTCCATGCTACGCTGTTTCCCAGTGGTCAAGCCACCATGCACAAGGATACATGGTGTTCCAAGTATAAGACACTGAGGGGTTCACTGTGTGCTGGGGGCCAGGCAGATAGACAGACACCTGCTCCCAGTAAACACGAAACTGGAAGTAATAAGAGTACCTTTAAACTGGAAATACAATGGAATGCCAGGGACTGGTTTCAAATTGTTAACTGCAACAGCTCATCATTGAAGTTTTTCACTATGGTACCTTATCCTGATACAAAAATGCTAAGTAATTCAGCCAAAGTCACCTTCCTAAATGCTGTACTATTACAGACTGGAGTCCAAAGAGGACACATTTTTATGACAAAATTATAGTTAATATATATACAAGGAATGGGAGAATTGTAGATCCGATTTGCAATTCCTACTGCAATGACATTTAGAAATTAGCATCACTTAGGTTTAGAGGAATGTTAGTACAGAAGGCCTGAACCTGTATGTTCTGTTTTAGGAAATGTACAGCAGATTCATTTTTCAGAAGAAAACCTCAGTCAAAGCAGGTCTAGGATGTTCTACAAAATTGCTACTCACACTGGATATAGTAGTACAAACCTGTAATCCAAACTACTCTGGAAGTGGATATAGGAAAAAAATCAAGGTTAGCCCCAGAGAAAGTTATAGAGACTTTGTTTTAAAAACAAGCAATGTGTATTGGTGAATGATTGTAATCCCAGCTGCTTAGGAAGCATAGGTAGGATTGTGATCTGAGGCTGGCCTGGACAAAAGCAGCATTCCACCCTGTAGTAGAGCATGAAGACCTGAGTTCAGTCTTTATTACCACCAACACCAAAAAAGTGCTAATATGCAGTCCCAGATCCGGCAGCCTGAGTGTCACCTGAGAGCTTGAATGCAAAATCTTGAGATCCATCTGATACCGAATCATTATCTCTAGGAATGGCCTAGAAAACTTTGTACTGGGGGAGGGACAGGCAGTACTGAGATTTGAACTCAAAGCAGTTCACTTGCTAGGCTGGCACGCTACCACTTGAGCTACACTTCCAAAGTGGCATTTTGCTTGCTAGTTTTGAGATGGCTATCTTAGACACTTCTGCCTGGACTGGCTTTGCATCACTGTCCTCCAGATCTCAGTCTCTTAAGTAACTCAGCCTCAGCCACTCGTGCCTAGCTAGAACCTGTTTTTAACAACTCGTCCAGGTGATTCTGGTGCATAGAAGATACTTGAGGATGACTTTTCTATGGGATAAATTTTGGATTTAACAAACCAATGGTATCATTTTTTTTAAAAGGAGAAAGAGAACGTTACAGAAGAAGTTTGGGGCTGGGAAGATGACAAAAAGTTTCATAATGGTTGAGTGGTTGCATGAGACCTCACTTTACAGTCTCTTTACTCTGGCAAATGTGTGAACTTTTCATCATAAAATATTAGTGATGCAAAATCTTGAAATATGTATGACTAAAGTTTAGTCAGCTCTAGTTTGTAGTAGACACACTTAATCTGTGACTATTTCTCATGACGTGACCCTGCTTATACACTCTAATACTTTTTAAAATATATACATCCTCCCCATCCCTCCAACTCCACCCCTACCCCCTCGATTTTATTTTTTGGGGGGGGGTTCCAGTCGTGGGGCCTGAACTCTGGGCCTGGGCACTGTCCCTCAGCTCTTCAGCTCAAGGCTAGCACTCTACCACTTGAGCCATAGCACCACTTCCAGCTTTATTTTCTGCTTATGTGGTGCTGAGGAATCGAACCCAGGGCCTCATGCATGCAAGGCAAGCACTCTACCACTGAGCCACCTTCCCAGCCCCCCCTCGATTTTCTTAATTGTAATTAATTCTTAATCTGTAGAATATGTGTTGAATTTTATGAAGGCATTCCCTCTGCCTTCTCCCTTCCTCCCTGGGACCCCATCCTTTGCCTTCCTGGTGTTTATTTTATTGGACTGTGAATTTGCTTTTCTAAGGAATAAAACCATGAGTTCTACCCTGAATTTACCATATTTTGATTAATACATCTGTGCACACTTGCATACTACCCTAAAGTGTTTATATACTTATAAATGAATTCTAGCTTCCACATATGAGAGAAAATCTCTTTGGGCCTGACTTCATATGACTTTTTCCCCCAGTTTCTTTGCAAATGATGCAACATCATTCTTTCTATACACTATTCTTTATCCTCTCCTTTTTCTTAAACCTTGTATAACATTCATACAGAAACATCTACTTTATCTTTGCTCACATTTTCAGTGATAGGCTAGTCTATTCTTCAATTTTATTCTCAGAATTCTCTTTTTGTGCCAGTCCTGGGGCTTGAATTCAGGGCCTGGGCTGTCCCTGAGTTTTTTTCTTTCCACTTAAAGCTAGTACTCTATTACTTGAGCCACAGTTCCACTTCCAGCTTTGTGTATGATTAATTTCAGATAAAAGAGTCCTGGACTTTCTTTCTTGCCCTGTCTGGATTGAAATTGTGAGCCTCAGATCTCAGCCTCTTGAGCAGCTACAATTACAGATGGGAGCCACTAGCATCCAGCCCTGGAGTGTGTCTCTTTTATGCACTATGCCACTACTTTAGTTTTAGTATCATCTATGAAACATAAACAGTCACTCTACCACTTGAGCTATATCAGAGCCCCTTTTTTTGCTTTATCTTTTCAGATGGGGTCTGGTGCAACCTTGTACCAGCAGGTTCCCACATAGCTAGGATGTCAGGAGCATGCTAGTGATTGAAATGAGCAAGATTATTTAACATGTATTCCTTCCATTCTATAGGTTGTCCCCTTACCATGTTACCTTTGCTGTGCTGAAGCTTTTTAATCTGTTGTGATCCCATTTGCAACTTCTGCATTGATTTCTTGTTTGGAGTGGGGGGGTGTCTTATCCAGTAAGCTACAGCCTGTGGCCATGTCTTACAGTGTTTGTCCATTTTTCTTTTTAATGATTTCAGACTTGTAGTCTTTCATTTAGTCTTTGATCCACTTTGAGTTGATTTTTGTGAAGAATGGAAGAAGTGAAGTCTGAATCTCCAGCATGTGAATTGGCAGTTTTATAACATCATTTATGGAAGGGGCTGACTTGGTCCAGTCATAACATGGATGCTTTGACTGTGGATGTGGTGTGGCTTATTTCTGTTGATTCTGTTCTAGCCCAGTGGCCTGTTGTGGCAATACTAAGATGTTTTGGTTACTACAGCTGACCTTTCATCAGCCACCCCCCATCACCCCCAAACCCAACCAGCCCCTCAATTTCCCTTGTTTCATTTTCACATATATATATTTGAATGTTATGACTGCGTTCTCCCTGCCTTCCTCTCTTCATTCCCTACTTCCCTCTTCCCTTGACCTCAGTCCTACACACCTCATGTACCAACTTCCTGGTATTCATTTTGTTTGTAAGATACTCATTCAAAGCAATCATATACCGCCAAAATTCTCCCCACCACAGCCTTTGTTGGTTGGGATGAGGGCCTTGAAAACTTTTTTTTTTCTTGGACTAGCTTTGAAACTTGATTCTCCTGATCTCAGTCTCCAATGTAGGCAGGATTATAGCCAAATAAAATGTTTTTAAGCTGAATAGATCATACTGTATAAGACGACCAATTCCTTAACTATTAACACTAGTTAAGTATTTAAAATATGTAAGAAAACAAAAATCTCATTTCAGAGTTTAGGCTTGACATGAACTTTGAACTTTTGCAGGTAATAACCCCAAACTTGTATTTCAGAAGGGTCATCTGAGTATAATTTTGTAAAATTTCAAGGCTGAGATTAGCTGAATAACCTAACAGAGTGACCAAAATATACTAGTGAGGGACGTTTATACAAACAGGTAGGAATCTGTGGTACCAAAAAATAAAAATAAAAAAGTAGCTTGTATATGATACAAGTTTCTCTCATTAGCAGTCCAGTTTGCTTGAGATTAAAACAAAACAAAAACACAAAAAACTTTAACACTCGCTCCCTCTTGTGGTCGTGTATAGTTAATACAGTTTTCATTACTTCACTGCAAAGCTGGGAAAGGGAAGTCAAAGAAAACAGAACAGGGCCTAGCTGTTCCCCCAGAGCCCCGTTAGCCAACTTAGTAAGAGAAATAATCTAAAATTACATTATTACATGCCCAGCTAAAATTCTGTAACAGTAGAAACTGGTAAATAACTAGTAAATAAACTAGCTGCTCATCCTGGAGGGCACCAGGAAGTCTGGGGGAAGGCAGCATCCAAGATGCCAACAACCGATGCAAAAGCAACTGCAATTCTGTAGGCCTCTCTCTCCATGTATGTGCATGTGTGAGTGTGTAAAAAGAGCAGGAGTTAAGAGACGGTTTGCCGTTTTCTTCAGATTCTTAAAAGGATCAAAGTCCCAGCAAATGTTAAAAATCCTAGAGTTAGGGGAACTTCAGGTTAATGATTCAGGGAAATCAAGTATATTCCATCAGATCCCACTGAGACCCTGGACCAGTTGTGACTCGTTAGTTTTCTTAATTATTGTAAAGATGACGAATAGAGGGGTTATAGTTATACAAGTCAGGTAATGAGTACCTTTCTTTTTGGACAGTGTCACTCTCTCTTTTGTTCTCCTCCAGTTTTTCTTTCCCTTCCCCATCCACAAGTTGTATAGTTCATTTTCAACATAGTTGTCTACTGGTGATTCCCATTCTTATGTGTCATGTAAGTCTGGACACCAAGCAGGGTCCAGGGAATACACTCAGTGCATTTGTCTGCCAACACAATATGTTAAGCACAGAAAGAATGCCCAGGGCTACAGAACTGTACTGTGTGGTGCATCCTACAAAAGACTGGAGTCACTTGCACCTCTCTGCGAAAAGTGGGAATTATAGCCTCCAGGTGACTGGACTTAATTCCCCAGGCTCCTTGGAAACTCCAATTCTAGTCACTAAGGAGACTGATAAGCCAAGGACTTGTCAGCTGTGGAAACAATAAGGTTTGCATGTCAGTTAAAGGTTTTCTTACAGTCCTTATATGCGAATTGTTTCTCTCTAGAATGAATCATTTGATGTCGCAGGAGAGAGGAACTGTGGTTGAAGGAGTTGCCACAGGAAACACATTCATAGGGATCATTTCCACCACAGTCTGCCTGCTATGCAGCCACAGACATTAATCCTAAGCAAGTGTACTGAAGTCTCATATGCTCCTGATTATTTTCCGTGAACCTCTTTAAAGGGCTGACAGTTTTAATTATCCACCTTATGAATACGGCATGACTTTCACTTAACCAATAAATCAGGCAAATAGAAGTATACCACAGACCCAATTACATACTCAAGAAACGTAAAAAAATCAGAATAATGAGAAGCAAAGACTTGCATGGTGAATTATGTTTAACCTCAAACCCAGTAGTTTCTGGAACCCATCAACAAATAGATTTCCCCCCAATACTGTGCCATTATTTAAGAATTAACCTCAGACAAATGCTTTTTCACAATCATTGTATACTCAAGATTCCCTCTCACATAAATTCATGTATGCTGAATGAGTCTGCACTCTGCCTGCCCTCATCCAGTTATTTCTTCCTTTTCAGGATTTGTCTTGCACATGACCTTTTTGATGTTTAATAAGGTATGAATGTCGGCTGAAGGCTTTCTTACAGACATTACATGCAAATGGTTTCTCTCCTGTATGGATCATCTGATGTCTTAGGAGGCAGGAGCTGCGGGTGAAGGATTTACCACAGGAAACACATTCATAGGCTTTCTTTCGACTTGTACTGCTGTCTTCACCCTTAGAAGAGGCTTCTTCCCCTTTGTCACCTTCCCTAGCCTTGGCCTTGGTATGAATCTCTTGATGTTTCTTCAGGTTTGTGTACCGGTTGAAGGATCGTCCACACTCACCGCATCTATAGGGCTTCTCTCCCGTGTGGATGATCTGATGCCGGATGAGAGATGAACTCCGGCTGAAGGCTGTCCCACACTGATCACATACGTAGGGACTGATGGTGATTTGATGTTTTGGGGGCCGAATATGACGTGTACTCAGGCTTAAGGCCTGTCCACATTCTTTATCATTTGGATGTCGCTTACTCACAGAGTCTAAATTATACGTGCTTTGAACCTTCTGCTCCTCTGGGGACCTCTTTCCAATAGGAAGTCCCTGCTGTACATCACAAATGACATTCACTGGCTGCAAGCACAGCTCATCTTGATTACGTTCAGGGAGGGAAGAATGTGTACTTTTAGTAAGCCCTGCTTCAGGGGATGATTCCTCTGCAGAAACTATCTGCTGTGGCACCGAATCCTGGTGTTCTGAAACTGTCCCACTGTCTAAAAAGAAATACAAAAGCATAGTAACTGAAAGAAAGGAAACTGCTTAAAGAAAGGGAGAATAAACCACAGAAGGGTGGACACTTGCATGCCATGACTACTAAATACAGAATGAAAGTGTGGGGTGAGCTTAGAGCAAGAGGTCTGAACAAGAGGTGTCAGCACTCACTTCCTCTTTTACAAAGAACCAAAGCAACCTGTGTATGCTACCACACGGGAAGACCTACAGGATATGGAAAAACTTGTGGACACATATGACCTACCAAAGTTGAACCATTAAGATATCAAAGAGTTGTTGAATACAACAAATACTGAGATGGAATCAATGAAAGTATGTCTCTCCAAAATGAAAAGCCCATGACTGAATGAAGTCACTGCTTCCTTGCTTCACTTTTATAAATGAAATTCTTTCAAACTACTACACAGCTTTGGAAGGAAGAGAATCCTTCTAAAGCCATTCTATGTAGGTAGCATTACTCACAATGAAATACTGCCTTGTACCCCTACCCCAAGAGACTGAGAGACAGACACAGAGAAAAAGAACCACAGTTTAATATTTATGATAAATACAGAGGCAACAATTCTCAACAGATTACTAGCAAACCAAATTCAACAACACATCAAAAAGATCATTCACCCATGAGCAAACTTTTCATCTCAGAGATACTTATCAACTAGAATGGAACTCAATAACTGTGATGTATATCACATCCACAGATGCAAGGATAAACATTTATATGACCATCTCAAAGAGAAATAATCTAATATAGTTCAACATCCCTTCGTGACAAAAGTCTAGGACAAAATAGGTATAGAAAGATCATATTTCAATATAATAATAGCTACACCTAGTAATCTTAAAACTAACATCCTGCCTAATGAGCAAAAGCTGAAAGCATTTCCTCTAAGATCAAGACAAGTGTGTCACTCACACCATTCAATTCAATACAGTATTAGAAGTTTAAGCCAGAGCAATTAGGAAAGACAGGAAGTCAAACTACCTTTGTTTGCAGGTGATATTATTATCAATACAGAAAAACTGAAAGACTCCATCAAAAGGCTACTAAAACTAATAAAGTAGCAGAATATAAAATTGAGTAAAATGAGTAGCTTGTCCATATACCAAGAATATATATACTGAGAAAGTTAGAAAAGCAATCTTATTCATAAAGTCTACAGAAGTAAAACTTCATAAAAGAGACTGAGGTTTGCATCTTTACACTTGAAAGAACTTCCTTCAATGCTTATGTTTTAATTCAAGGAGTCACTGTACTTTTAATTTTTATAATGCAGGCCACTGAATAATCATTGTCTTTATTCTCTCCTATCTAATCTATGTTAGGCAATACACAAAATAATGGTATCTCCAATTCAACCTGGTTTAGTTTCTGGTAGAAATTGCAATTTGTCTGTACAATACCCAAGCTAGAAATCAGAATCTTCTCATTCTAAATCAGAAGTTTCCTTCCCTTCCTTTCTTCCCCTCTTTCTTTCCTTCCTTCCTCTCTCCCTCTCTCCATCCATCTGTCCATCCATCTATCAATCCATCTGTCTGTCCCTCTGTCTATCCATTCTTCCCTCCCTCCCTTCCTTTTTATTTTCTCTCATCCTTCCTTTCTTTCTCTTTCTTTTCCTTCCTTCCTTTCTTCCCTCCTTTCCACCCTCCCTCCCTTCCTGTGTGTGTGTACTGGTTCTGGAGTTTGAACTTGGGGCCTGGGCATTGTCCCTGAGCTTTTGTGCTCAAGGCTAGCACTCTACCACTTAAGCCACAGTGCTACTTCCAGCATTTGGGGGGTTAATTGGAGGTAAGAGTTTAATGGACATTTTTGCTAGGACTGGCTTTGAACTATGATTCTCAGATCTCGGCCTCCTGAATAACTAGTATTACATGCTTGAGATACTAGGGCCCAGCTGAATTCATTGCTTATTTATAACTCTCAACCAAAAGTATTACTGAAAATAAAGAGGGTATAATGAAGGCAGGGAGTTAAAGCAGAACTTATGAACTTCTACACCCAAAAAAGGAAAAATGGAGATTATTAAAAGCCATACTAATATAAAACAGGTTTCTTTGGAACCATGATCCTTAGATCTCAGCCTCTGAGTAGCTAGGATTACAGGTGTAAGCCACCGGCACCAGTGGTTTCTTTATTTTTATTGACAATACCTGGGTTTGGGCTCAGCCTTCCATGTGCTTGCTTGACTGGCAGTCTACCTTGACAGCCAACTTCCAGCCCTGCTCTTTTATAGACTTTTCTACCCAGCTTGACCTCACACCTCAATCATTTGCATGTCAGCCTCCTGAGTAGCTGGAATTACAAACATGTCACACATCCAAGGGTAGATTTCTCCATTTTTGTTAAAAGAAAAGATAATGTTCAATGTGAGGCTGGCAAATGCTTGTTGATTGAACATAGCACATACCAGGTAATGCTATAATGTTTTTTATATGTATCCACATATTTAATCCTCACAGTAACCTAGAAGTAGGTAGTGTCACCTTGATGTGAAAGAGAGCTAGCTGACATAAAGGCTGTCCCAGGCCACACAGCATAAGTGTCTGTGGTCCTAGCTCATGGCACTATTTTGCCACAGAAGAAAAAGAACCTGTGAATGAAAGGCTATGATGCTTCCTGGTCCCTGCCCACCAAAGTTCCGATTATTGAAAGGCCAAGCTGTACATTACCTGTGTGGGTAACCAACAGTAACTTCTGACAGATACCTCGTATCTGTCTGTGCTTACCCAATATGATCCTTTTGAGGCTATCTCCCTCTCTGACCCATCTTTTTATCGTATTCTTCAAGGAGGGGGTCTCAACTGCTTCCCGAAGTACACGAGCTGGTGAGGGGGAAAATGAAAATGACAACCCATATACATGACCCTTCACACATTTTTTTTATAGCCATTCCAAAGCAGTCGGCTCAGGTGCCAAAGGCCAGAACCAGAAAAGCACCCTCGACCTGTGCATTTCTGGCTATTAGAAAAAACTGTCAAGTAGACAGAGTAAGACAATCGTGCTATCGTACCCAGTGATATTAGAAAGCCTGCCCCAAGATAAACCTGACAATGTCAGCAGTCCTATAGCTTTGTCATGATAGATGCATAGACAGCTAGTGGACAGATGGGCACCTTTACGCAATGAGTTCAGGTTCCTATAGTTCTCCAGCATCTCATCCCTGTACAGCTTCTTTACAGCAGGATCCAAGAGTCCCCATTCTTCCTCGCTGAATTCCACAACCACATCTCTCAGAGTTATTGGTTCCTAAAACATCAAGTTCCTTTTCACTCAATGGCCACAGCCAAAATCTTAACAGAGGAGGAATGGATTCTGAAAGAATAGAACGGGAACCAGAATACAGACGAAACTGGGGTTCTAAGTGATGGCTATCACACTGTCTAAAGGGCCCATCCAGGTGGCATTTAAATAGTTTGTCTGTAAGAGCCACAAAACTACAGTTCCTTACTTGAGGCTGACTTGGCTTTGAAGAGAAAAAAGACAATTGAGTGAAGTATTACTACTTCATAGTACAAGGGATATATACCTAGAAAGAGTTCAGGACAGGAAAGTGTTGATTCAAAGGTAGATTCAAAGGAAATCAGTAATTAAAAAAATGTAGGCTTTACTGAAAAAGATAGGGCATTATTATTACTATTATTTTCAGATGAGAAATGAAGCCTTGCTGCCTCTTGGCCATGCAGGTTTCCCAGGGTCTTGTGGAAGACTGAGAGCCTCATGCCCATGGATGGAAATGTTTGAGTAAAGTTAAAAGACAAAAGAAAGTAAAAGGAGGTGATGCTATAAAAGAACATATATATTTCCACTCAAGAAAAGAACGTTAACTTACCTGGAGCGTGCCTGCTGATGAGTCAGCTTTTACATGCTTCTCCTTGGAGTCGCTGTCCAGAAGGACAGAGTCCTGGTAAGGTGTACCTGAGAAAGATGAAGAAAAATATTAGAAAGTTTTTTCCTGCAGCAACTTCTACTGCTTCTAATAATAGTTTTAAGATGTTACTAACAGGAAATATCTATAGAAATTGGCAGTAGGGCACCCATGACTCACACCTATAATCCTAGATAGCCAGGAGGCTGAGATCTGAGGTTCACAGTTCAAAGCCAGCCCATGCAGGAAAGTCTGAGAGACTCTTAGCTCTAATTAATCACGAGGAAAAAAAAAGCCAGAAGTGAAGCTGTGGCTCAATGGTAAGAGTGCTAGTCTGGAGTCCAAAATGCTCAGGGACAGTGACCCAGGCCCTGAGTTCAAGCCCCAAGATTGGCACCAATATAATATATCCAGAAGGCAAATCAAACTGTGTTACTCCAAGCTCAATGTGTGAGATCAAATTCTCACCTCTATCCCACCTACAGAATGCAATCCAGGCTTCCTAATAGAGAAACTGAATGTCTTTCATGACCTGGAGCTTGATTCTATTTTGAGAAAATGGTAAGTTCTCTTCTTATGAGAAGAGGTCAACTACTCTATCTCTAACTTTGTACATTCTCACCTTCGTCTTCGAGCATTTCAATCACATTCCCTATGAAGGCTATCACTTCTTGGCTGTTCTTTGGATGCAGTAAATTCACCCAGGTCCTGACTTCTTCAGGGAGGACTGCCAGGAATTGCTCCAGCACCAACAGTTTGAGGATCTGCTCCTTGGTATGAATCTCTGGTCTCAGCCACTGAAGACAGAGCTTCCAGAGGCGGTTCAGGGCTTCATGCGGCCCAGACACTTTCGGATACTGGAAATGTCTGAACTTCTGACGAGATGCCTCCAAATCATTGGTGTCCATGACAGTCATATGTCCCCAGGACAAATCTGCTCTCAGGACCTCACTTTCTTCAGATGGAGCCATGTCTTGAGGGTTTGAGATGGCCATCAACTGATTCTGCAGCTGCAGCCTCCTAAATGAAAGGTCCTAAATGGAAGGTCCGCTGTAGTTCAAATCTGTCCTCCTAGAGGATTACAGTATTTCTCAGTCTTGGGTTAACACCTGTTCATAATATGTTGTATGATTTATATGAAGTTCTGTCACAGTAAGGAGAAGAATCCCAGGAACTTCACATACAGAGCCAGTTTCCAGCTTCTTGAGAGACTGAAACAAGATACAAATATGACTCATAGACAACAAATATATTGAAACAGTATAAATAACCAAACAAAAATAAATAATATTCCTCAAAATTATATAAGAAAATACATGAATTCATTTTTTTATTTTTTAGAATAAGGAAATATGCTTTCTCTTTCTCCTGACTATCTCGCTAGACACTTTAAAAAAATTTGGTGGTATTAGAGCTTGAACGCCAAACCTCACATTTGCCCAGACTGCTTGCTTGGCTCTACCACTAGACCCATGTCTCCAGCCTGGCTTTTTGCTGATTATTTTGGAGATGGGTCATGAGTCTCATGGACTTTTCTGCTAGGCTGGCTCTGAATCAGGATTCTGCAGATATCACTCTCCTGCATTAGCTAAGATTATAGTTGTGAGCCAGTTGTTCTGTTTTTGTGTGTGTATGTGTGTGTCCATGCATGCCTACTAGTCCTGGGGCTTGAACTTAGAGCCTGGACACTGTCCCTGAGCTTTTGTCTTCAAGCCTAACACCCTTACCACTTAAGCCATACCTCCACTACTGGCTTTTTGGTGGTTAACTAGACATAGGAATCTCATAGGCTTTCCTGCCCAGGCTGCCTTTGAACCATACATACTTGTCTCCTTTACAGTATTGAGCCACAGAGCCCACCTAAGGGGTCATTTTTACTATAAATCTCTAAGTCAATGGTTCTCAACAATAGGCAATTTTGCTACTGGGACAACTTGGCAGTGTCTGAATGCAGCTTTGATTGTCACAGCTAGAAGTTCTTATTGAGTTGAAACTAAGGACGAGGTTAAATATTCTCCATTAAGCAGGAGAACCCCTGCCCAAAGAATTATCCAGCCGATGTCAGATACTCTGAGGTCAAGAAGCTCTTCTTACTACAAGCAGTAGTGAACATACGTTAAAGTCATAAACTTGAGCAAACTGTTTTAACTACATCAAAATTTTCTCAACTGTAAAATGGTTATAATATTTATCTGATGGAGTTACAAGGATTAAAAGATCTCTCATCTTACTTTATGGCATATAATAAACACTAAATAGATTATCATACACATGTATGTGTTTGAATGTTAGTGGATTTTACATGTTGGACAAAAGTTTGTGTGACTCCAAAATACAACATTAAGTAAGAATTAGTGGACAGAGTGGAGAAAGGATACTTGAAGGCACATGAAAATATACCTTTAAAGAAAAACCCCTATAATTTGTCATTAAAGAAATAATTAAAACTCTATAATTGATCATTAAAAACTTTATTATTTACTTCATTAACTGTTATAATTGTACCAAGGGGATTCAATTTGGTATGTCAATAAACCTGTCCAATCTATCTTGGTAAGTGTCACTTCTTGTACAATTCTTAAGAGTCAAGGCAAGAAAATATTTGAGATCATTCATATCATTTTATCTTTTGTGTGTGCCAGTCCTGGGGCTTGAACGCAGGGCCTAAGCAATGTCCTTGTGCTATATTGCTTAAGACTAGCAGCTACTACTTGGGCCACAGCTCTGCTTCCAGATTTTTGGTGATAATTGAAGATAAGAGTCTTACAGACTTTCCTGCCTAGGCTAGCTTCCTCCTGAGTAGCTAAGATTACAGATGTGAGCCACTGGTGTCTGGCTAGATAATATGTATGTATGTGTATATATATGTATATATGTACATGTGTATGTATATATGTATGTATACATGTGTATATATATATACACATACACATATATGCACACATACTTTAAAGTCTGAAAATAAGAGGAATCTGTAAGCTTAAAGGTGAAGAAAATATGTAAGAGAATTCCATTCTAATTGATAAAGTGATTTCCCACAGGGGTACAAGTTAACAATTCTAATACCCTATGTACTGGGATTGAACACACAGAAGAGGGACCGTAGATTTCTCAATGCTTGATAACAGATATCCAAGGGAAAAAAGTAGAATGACCCATGTAATAATGAAATCGAACTGGGAGCTATAATTATGAAACTGAGTTTGTCTTAATTTAAGTGAAGACAGTTACATACATAAATATTTGCAGACATGTGTATGACCATAGGTGGCTATAAACACACGTATGTCTGTCATTAGCTGAGCAGGCCTAGAAACAAGGATACTCCAGTATCAAAAGACCTTCAAAAGAGACCTTCAGTAGCATAATACCTTCAAAATTGTCAAGGTCATCAAAGACAAGGAATGTCTCGACCTATCACAGCCAAGAGGAGACTGAAGAAACTTGACTATCAAAGGGGACATGATGTTGGCTGGGTTCCCAGATCAGTGAAAAGAAACAAACAACAGGTAATACATGAAGGGCCATTTCTCAATCTCACCAGACAGGAATAATTTGCATTTGCTCCCAAGCAAGTCCTCCACACCTGTTGACATCCATGACCCTCTGTTCTGGCCCCATCAGTTGATCCTTGCCAGTTTTGCCTTTGATTTACCCAATTATGTTACTTCAAGTCACTTACAACTTCTCAGCAGATCCTTCTATACCTGCTCGGAAAATATACTATCTAGTTCCCAACCCCATGAGAACACATCAAACACAAAGACAGGACAGCCCAGCCAGGGTTTCAGTAGCAGGTGAGAAAGTACACTTGGAGGGATTTTGGTCCCACCTGGAGAAAAAAGAAATCAGAACCCCCTTTAAATTCAGGCCCAACTCAAACCAAACAAGCACAATGCTATAGAAAAAGAACAACAATGGGCAAGAAAAACATATCTTCAATTTAAAATACCACTAGAGGGAGAAGTCTTGAATAGGCATCTTTCCCAGAAAAGCAATAAACTAGGGAGCAAGGTACTTAACACCAAACATCAAAAAAGTGATTTAACTACTTTGAAATTTCAGTTTTTGCTACTATATACTAACAGTAACAAAGCATAAATGAAAAGCAACACACTGCACCTCAAGAATGAGATGAATTAAACATTTACCCAGGAAGTGAAAAACTGCAGATATAGATGAATGGATGAATGAATGAATGATTACAGAGCTAGGAAGATAAGGTTGCTTTGCTTCCATTGAAGGTTTCTGAGGACTGGAGGAGTTCGAGGCCTGGCCATGACTGAGTCGCTTTAGTCTGGAAGTAATGAATGGTACCATAGGCAAAGCCTATGTAAAGTTTAAGCTCTAAAATAAACTGAATAAACCTCTGGTGAAGATGACAGTGAGACTTGAGTTAAGCCAATGTGCCACGCCAGTGCAGGGCGGGAGCAGGGCATGGCAGGTGTCAGGACTTTGGAGGATCAGAGGTAGATATCCAGGTGAGATAGTTGAGGACCTCGAATACCTATTAAATATGCCCAGCCGGTAGCACTTTGTCAAGAGGGCGGGTTTTCAATCCGCTGGGTGGGTGACAGGAAGGGGAATGGCTTGAGTTAGAGCCTTGAGAGAAATCTGGCTCAGATAAAGAACAGAAAGTTTGGAATCTGAAATGAGCAAGCCCTCCCCCTCCCCCCCGGAGGTGGTAACGTTTTAACGGGGTTGGTGAGGAATGGTTTGGAACGCAAAGCAAGATAGAATACAGTAAAAGAAGGCTCATTCCTTCCCCAGCAGAGCCGCTCACCCCAGGTGCTCCAAGGCATCCAGACCAGCCCTTCCCAAACCAGCCCACCGAGGACTCCCTGGCCGGGCCACTCCTCCAGAGATGGCCCGAGAGACAGGGCGAATCGCAGTGGGGCGAATCCCCAGGCGCTCGGAGCCCAGCGGCGCGGGGCCCCGGCCGCCTCCCGGCCCCGCTTCTCGGGCTCTGCTCCTCGGGTTCGCCGGGGTGAGCGCCCA
>NW_012267329.1:5856788-5857869 GCF_000151885.1 Dipodomys ordii
TGTGACATTGATATAACAAAGTAAAGTTCTACTTTAGTTTCTCTCTCTCTCTAATTGTCCACTGAGCACCATTTATGAGGACATGTTCCATAAACGTAAAAAGTCCATCAGTAGTTACTTTTCTAATACTCTCTCAGAAAATGTGTTAGAGTTCAATCTAGGCAAGTCAGTCAGTCTTTACCCTTACAGCCTTAGATATTTATTTGTGTTACTATTTGAAAGGACCTTACTGTTTAAAGTCATGTTTTTTTATCTTTAAAATGTTTTCATGGGGCTGGGAAGGTGGCTCATTGGTACAGCACTTGCCTTGCATGCCTGAGGCCCTGGGTTCAATTCCTCAGCACCACATAAGAAAAAAAAAAGCTGGAAGTGGCGCTGTGGCTCAAGTGGTAGAGTGCTAGCCTTGAGCTGAAGAGCTGAGGGACAGCGCCCAGGCCCAGAGTTCAGGCCTATGACCGGACCAAAAAAAAAAAAAAAGTTTTCATGATAGTCTTTCATGTGTTGCTTATTATACCCGAGTACTTGTGTGTGTGTTTGTGTGTGTGTGTGTGTTTGTGTGTGTGTTGAAAGAGAAAGACATTGATATGTGTGATATATGTGTGACATTGATATAACAAAGTAAAGTTCTACTTTAGTTTCTCTCTCTCTCTCTTTCTAATTGTCCACTGAGCACCATTTATGAGGACATGTCCCATAAACCTAAAAAGTCCATCACTAGTTACTTTTCTAATACTCTTTTATTTGCATTTGGGTTTCTTCTAGGAATCATTTTAAGATGAAAGCAATCGCTTTTCTCCTTCTTAGATACATTTTCCTAAGAGAAAAACCTAATTTGCAAAAAGAAATAGGTTTATTTTGTATTATCTGAAAAAACTAATAATACTCTTGAGAATAATCTTGTCCCTTGTATTTTAGTAAATAAGTTTAGTCCCCTAGTATTCATTATTTTATATTTTTCTTCTGTTTATGTTAATTATTTTTATTTGTGGTAAGAAAATATAAGATTTGTGGTACATCTTTGCACAATTAATATATACTTAAAAAATGAAAGACTGGGCGCCAGTGACTCACTCCTGTAATC
>NW_012267329.1:5859652-5860357 GCF_000151885.1 Dipodomys ordii
CCGCGCGCACCTGCCCAGGGGCCCTCCGCTCGCCTCCCGCGCGTGCAGCTGGAAGCCCGGATTCGCCCCAAGCTGCGGAGCACCACCGCCCGCCCCGCGTGGACGACCCCAGGCGCCACTCCCAATTCCGCTCACCCTGCGGCCGCGACCCGCGGGAGACCGGCCGGCCAGCCTCGCTCCTATCCAAGGACCCCTGCAGACACGCCCCCCGGGCACGGTGGAGAGGAGCAGCGGAAGTCGCCCACCTAAGCCGGTACACATACCTGGCCCTGACAACGACGCCAGCGCTCTGCTTGGCCGGGCTCGCTCAGCTCTCAGCCACAAGGCAGCTCGCAAGCATCCACCAGGGCACCCAGGCTCAGAAGCTCCAGGTTCAAAGGACCCTCCCAGAAGTCCCCCGCTGCCTGGCTGGGATCCGAGACCAATACCATCCAGCCTTTCAGGCATCGCTCTTTAAGCCCCGCCCCTTCTAGAGCTCTGGCCACGCCCACACCACGCCCCCTCTCTGCTCAATAAAGACCCAGGAGCTTTGAGTTTGTTTTTTTTTAGGGTCATGTTTTCTTTTTTAAAAATTATTAGTAGGTTTTTTTATTGTGAAAATACCGTAAAGAGGGGTTACAATTACATGAGCAAGGAAATGAGCACATTTCTTATCAAGCATTGTAGCCTCCTCCTTTGTTTCCCCTTCCCATCCCTTCCCATCTC
>NW_012267329.1:5865207-5870963 GCF_000151885.1 Dipodomys ordii
CATTGTGTATATATACCACATTTTCTTGATCCATTCATCTACTGAGGGGCATCTGGGTTGGTTCCATATCTTAGCTATGGTAAATAATACTGCAATAAACATGGTTGTGCTGGTAGCTTTAGTATGGTCTTGTTTGTGATCATTTGGGTAAATGCCCCAAAGTGGGATTCCTGGGCCATAGGGGAGCTCTATGTGGAGTCTTTTGAGGAACCTCCACACTGCTTTCCAAAGTGGTTGAACAATGTTACACTCCCATCAACAATGCAGTAGGGTTCCCTTCTGTCCACATCCCCTCCAGCATCTGTTGTTATTAGAGTTCTTGATTATAGCCATTCTAACTAGGATGAGGCGGTATCTCAGTGTCGTTTTGATTTGCATTTCTTTTATGGCTATGGAGGTTGAGCATTTATTCATGTGTCTATTGGCCATCCTTCTTTCCTCTTCAGAGAAGTTTCTCTTTAAGTCTTTAGCCCACTTGTTTATTGGGCAGTTGTTTCTTTGAAGGTTTGTTGTTGGGGGGTTTAATTTTTTGAGTTCCAGGTTTATTTTAGATATGAGACCCTTGTCCGTTGTATGGCTAGTGAAGATCTTCTCCCAATCTGTGGGCTTTCTATTGATCTTGCTAGCTATGTCCTTTGCCATGCAGAAGCTCTGCAACTTCATGCAATCACATTTGTCTCTGCTGCTGCTGTTCTCTTGGTGGGTTGGAGAAAAGCTGAGTCCAGCATCTATTGAATTCTCACCTCATTTGCGGATATTAACCAAAACCTATTTGCTGTCTCCTCCATTTACCTGGAACTAAACATCAGTGACGTAATTTTTGACAAGATAACGTCTTGTATTTTGTGTGGTCTTTATTGATTTATTGATTCTTGTTAGGTTTGGCCTGGAGGATCTAGCCCATGGGAGTTCCGTTTTACCTGGGTGGACTTAAGATGTTTGGTGACATGCAAGAAACGTTGTTAATCAAGCACTTGAATTATATAGTCTCCTGGAGCTTAGAGATGACCTGCTACACGTGTGAAATCTGTGCCAGCTGGGTGTAAATGAGAATGTGGGAGGAGGGGAAGGAGAGGAAAGGGGAAGTGGAGAGGAGGGGAGGAACTAAGGGAAAATTGGTCCTAGAAACTGGGACCTGAACACCATTAACATACGAACAGAAAAACTTTCCTACAAAGGAAAAAGGAAAATCAGCCTGAGATAGAGTCTGGAATCTTTGGGTACAAAAAAGAAGAAAAGTGTGCTATAAAGGAGGGAATACTCAATAATCATTACAACATGATCAATGATTGATATGTGAATGTATACAGCTGTAAGAGGAAAAAAGAAAGAACTCAAATTAGTAAGCAGGGGAAAACTCCATCGGGAGCATTAAATCTAGCCCTGGAGTTGATTAAGGTAAAACAAAGTGGAAATTGGATTTTTTTTGACAATTTGTGTTTATACTATCATAAACAAATTAGAGATTTCATCTCATTTAATCATTATTACATTATTGTGCACATTCTTATAGGGTGAATACCCAGTATTTTCTTCTCTCTCTCTCTCTTTTGCAACAGAAAGGCAACAAATAACTTTTTCTCAGCCATTTGAATTTAGGTATACACAATCTAGACTTTAGAGCTAGTAACATGAAAACAAGCAAGACTAATAGATGGCATTTTTTTCATTAAAAATAGAGTATTTCTAGAGTACTTTTAGATATAAAAATTTGAGAAAGATAGTAAAGAGAGTTTCCCAGAATCAATTTCCCTATTGTTGATATCTTGTATTATAATGCTATATTTGCTATAATTAACAGGTAATCTTATTACTGATGGCTCATAATACCTTATTTGGGTTATTTTAGTATGTTTTTTTGTTTGTTTGGGTTTGTTTGCCTTTTGTCTTTTACTTGCGCTAGGATCCTACCCAGGACACTGTGTTATGTTTAGTTGTCATATGTCTTTAGGCTCCTCTAGGCTGTGACAGTTTCACAAGTCTTTCCTTGGTTTTTGATAACCTTAATAGTTTTTTTAAATGTTTTTTTTTAACTGTAAAAAGTGTGCAGAGGGGTTACAGTTATATAAGGTAATATGTACATTTCCTATCGAGTGTTGTTACCTCCTCCTTTGTTTATCCCCTACCATCCCTTACCTCCCCAACTCCTCTTCCCAACCAAGTTGTAAAGTTCTTTTTCAATATAGTGTCTTGTACATCTCGTTGTTACAATGGATAAACCTGTATCCTTATTTCAGCATTGTATTATTTCCCTTCTCCTCCCCAAATTAGAAAAATGTCGATGAAGGGCACCGACATCAACTACAGTGAAAACAGCAGTTATGCCATGGGGGAAGCACATAACCTTAATAGTTTTGATGAGCTGTGGTCAAGTATTTTGTAGCATCTTTCCCTGTTAGGATGTGCTTGATGATTTTCTCAAGACTGGACTGAGTGCCATTTGCATTGTATCACATCTCAGGTACCAGCTATCAACGGGACTCATTTTCACTGGCTTAACTTTGATCAAATGGCTTAAGTACTGTTTAGTTAAAAGTTGTCATCCACCCATCCATTCTTTTCCCCTCCCTTCTTCTCATTATCTATCTGTCTATCTATCTATCTATCTATCTATCTATCTATCTATCTATCTATCTATCTGTCTGTCTGTCTGTCTGTCTGTCTGTCTGTCTGTCTGTCTGTCTGTCTGTCTGTCTATCTATCTATCTATCTATGTATCTATCTATCTATCTCTCCCTGGAAGTGGCACTGTGGTCAAGTGGTAGAGCACTAGCCTTGAGCTGAAGAGCTGAGGGGCAGTGCCCAGGCCCAGATTTCAGGCTCCATAACCAACAAAATAAAAATTGTCTCAAATATCTTGGTAATTTTAGTCAGGATTTTTTCCCAAGTATAAATGGATAACTATTCATGATCATAGTTTTAAAAGTCAGACTCATAGATCACTGAGTTAAGAGGACTTTCTTCTAGCAAGTTTCCTCAGAGCCCCCTTCACATCCTTGTTCCTCAGACTGTAAATGATGGGGTTCAACATCGGAGTCACCACTGCGTAGAACACAGATATCATCTTATCTCGTTCCTTTGTGGTCTTGGAGTTAGGCCTCATGTAAGTAAATATTCCAGACCCATAGAAGAGGACAACAACGATGAGATGGGAGCTACAGGTTGAAAATGCCTTGAACTTCCCCTCTCCGGACTGCATGTGGATCACGGTGGAGATGATGTTCCAGTAGGAGACCAGGATGAGGGAGACAGGAGCTATCAGGATTACCACCCCCATTGCAAAGATGGCCATCTCTGTGCTGTAAGTGTCTGCTGAGGCCAGCTTCAGGAGGGCAGGAGGCTCACAGAAGTAGTGATTGATTTTGTTCTTTCCCCTATAAGGAAGATGGAAAGTAAAGGTGGTGTCTACCAGAGACACCAGGGCCCCACTGGCCCAGGACCCTATGGCCAACTGGAGACACAGCTGTTGTGTCATGATGGTGGAGTAGTGCAGGGGCTTGCAGACAGCTACATAGCGGTCATAGGACATCACCGCCAGCAGTGCACACTCCGTACAGCCAAGCAGAAGGAAGACGATTATCTGTGTCATGCAACCCCAAAAGGAAATGGTTTTCTTCTTTACCAGGAAGTGAATCAACACTTGAGGGACAATGCTAGTAGAGAAACAGAGATCTGCAAAGGAGAGGTTTCTAAGGAAAAAGTACATAGGGGTGTGAAGCTGAGAGTCCACAAAGATGAGAATGATGATGAGCAGGTTTCCAAGGATGGTCAGCAGATAAATGATGAGGAAAAAAATGAACAGCAGGATCTGGGTCTGTACATCCTCTGAAAGACCCAGGAAGATAAACTCATCAACAGAGGTTTGGTTTTCTTTTTCCATTGAGACTTATGCTTTATTTACCTTATTGTCACAAACAAAAAGAACAGGATTGGTTTGATTTATGGCAGCATCGACTATAGAAGGAACTAATACTAAAACCAACATCTAATTTGATACTATTTTACCTATTCTATTTTTTTTCTATTGCTGACATTGTCCAAATGGAAATTTACACTGCCTGACTTATATAACTGTAACCCCTCTGCTTTTGCATTTTCAAATAAAGCCAAAAATATTTTATTCCATCTTTCCATGGAGTTCTTTCATTCTTAGCTTTTAAAAGTCTTTTGGCATTGTAAATAACTTTTTGTTATTTACAATATTAAAAATATAAGCAACTCTTCGTTGCTTATATTTTACATGTATGCATTCTTTAACCATTCATTTTTACATTATTATATAATTAAACATATTAACCTCAACATAATGGGTCATTCTTCACTCAAAGACTACAAAAATATTTGCCAATATTTCTCCCTAGAAATATTAGTATTTTTTGTATTCCAGGGGGCTTGAACTCTGGGCCTGGGTGCTGTACATCACATGACGCTCAAGGCAAACACTCTACCACTTGAGCTACAGTGCCACTTCCTGTTTTCTGGTGTTTTATTGGAGATAAGAGTCTCATGGACTTTCCTGAGCTGCCTTGAACCACAATCCTCAGATCTCAGCATCCTGAGTAGCTAGGACTATAGGTATGAGCCACCAGCGCCCGGCTAATATTGTTTTTATAAAACAAATTTTTATTTGTTTTGTTTTACACTAAGATATCTAATTTATTTGGATTTTGGAGAGAACAAGGATAGGAAGGAGAGCGTTTTGTTTCTGATCAGATATCTTAGCAACTTTTTTCATTTATATTCTAAAATTATTTTAATTGTTATTATAAAGGTGATTATAGAGGGGTTACAGTTTCATAGATCAGGTAATGAGTACATTTCTTTTTGGACAGGTCATCTCTTCCTTCACTCTCTCCATTTTCCCCTCCCATCCTCATCCTCAAGTTGTGTAGTTCATTTTCAACATAATGTCCCCTTTGTCATTTGTGAGACAGGGACTTTCAGCTTATTCTGCCTGTGAACACACTATTTTATATAGGATAACCTTTACCTCTCAATCCTCTTGCCTCAGTCTTTTGAGGATTAGGATTACAGGAGTATGCCACCAAGCTTGAAGCTAACAGTTTTTCAAACATACTTTTCCTCTATTGGTTTAGATGGGAGCTATGTCATTTATTCCACTTACATTCTTAAGTTTGATTTTGAATTTTGTATATAACTTCTCTGAGACATTGACACCTGTATTAGTATAATATACATACATTTAGTACTTTAATAATATATGTTAGTATTGGATAAGTCAAATCTCCCCAGCCTTCTACCCACCACATTTTTTCATATATTTTAGATTTTTTTCCCTGAATAAATCTTATAATTGTTCAATGTTTTCCATTAGGATTTGTTTGTGTGTTTTAATTCTAAATCATTTGATATCTTAGGTTAATTCTGAACGATGTTTCTCAAAATATGGTACATAATATAACATTCAAAACAAACACCAGAAGATACATTTCTTGTTAAACCACAAGGTTACTGAGAAACTCTCCATTTCAAGAATGACTTATCGAAAACAACTTCTTACAAAGAATTACTAAATAGAAGAGGATAAAGGACTTGAGAAAAATTATATCTTTACACCACTTATATTTAAATAGCTAATTTCAATATTTTGACTCCTCACATTTACATGGAGAATATAATTTTTAAAGGCAGTGGGCGAATGAATGAGAAGGTGTGATTAATTGGAATATATTTTAATCATATATGGAAATGTAACAATGAAATCCTAATCTGTATACCTAATGTAAACCAGCAAA
>NW_012267329.1:5871013-5906393 GCF_000151885.1 Dipodomys ordii
CCTCAGTCTTTTGAGGATTAGGATTACAGGAGTATGCCACCAAGCTTGAAGCTAACAGTTTTTCAAACATACTTTTCCTCTATTGGTTTAGATGGCACCTATGTCATTTATTCCACTTACATTCTTGAGTTTGATTTTGAATTTTGTATATAACTTCTCTGAGACATTGACACCTGTATTAGTATAATATACATACACTTAGTACTTTAATAATATATGTTAGTATTGGATAAGTCAAATATCCCCAGCCTTCTACCCACCACATTTTTTCATATATTTTAGATTTTTTTCCCTGAATAAATCTTATAATTGTTCAATGTTTCCCATTAGGAATTGTTTGTGGGTTTTAATTCTAAATCATTTGATATCTTAGGTTCTTTCTTTCTTTTTTTTTTTTTGGGTCTAGTCTTGGGCCTGAACTCTGGGCCTGGGCACTGTCCCTCAGCTCTTCAGCTCAAGGCTAATGCTCTACCACTTGAGCCACAGCTCCACTTCTGGCTTTTTTCTTTTTGCTTATGTGGTGCTGAGGAATTGAACCCAGGGCCTCAGGCAGGCATGGCAAGCGCTCTACCACTGAGCCACCTTCCCAGCCCCTTAGGTTATTTCTGAACAATGTTTCTCAAAATATGGTACATAATATAAACATTCAAAACAATCAACAGAAGATACATTTCTTGTTAATCCACAAGGTTACTGAGAAACTCTGCATTTCAAGAATTACTTATCCTAAACAACTTCTTACAAAGAATTACTAGATTAATAGAAGAGGACCAAGGACTTGAGAAAAATTATATCTTTACACTACTTACATTTAAATAGCTAATTTCAATGTGTTGACTCCTCACATTTACATGGAGAATATAATTTTTAAAGGCAGAGGAGAATGAATGAGAGGGTGTGATCAATTTGAATATATTTTAAACAATGAAATCCTAATCTGTATACCTAATGTAAACCAGCAAAACAATACTATATAAATAAATGAATACACACATACATTCATTCATACATACATGCATACAGCAATCAGGGACTTAGGGTTTCTGCCTTCTAATACAATCCAGAGTCAGTGAGAGTCTCTGTCATCTACCAACTAACGTTCATCTCTGACTTGAAATTCCTGCTCTGTCTCTCCTGAAACTTTGGCTCATGTCAATCAGTTCAAGAAACATGTTGGATGCTTATTACAGATTATTATATACCATGTGTATGATCAAATTTGTTCTGAATAAATATGATTCAGCTGTAATGTCTGCCCTTGACCATCTTCTAGTCACAGAGATGGTAAACTATCCCCTGGCCAATACTTTATCATCTTTTCTACCTACCACCAGCTTCCCCCTCTTACTTCAAGGCAGGCACAGGAAGGACCACAGCTGTGGGAGTCATGAGTGAAGGAAGCATGGGTTTAACAGGAGGCAGAAATCGCCGTACTCTGTAGTACCACACTTGAAGGACAGCATCATTCATGGGTTGGCTCATGAGCCATTCATCCTAACCCCAGCAGCACTAACCATCCTTTCAGTCTGGCTTTATACTTTCTGCTTTCCTTAACTCAAAGCACTTGCTCCAATTCTCCAAGGTCTCCCTTCTGAACCAAATACATTCCTTTGAGAAAATATTTGAAGGTGAGGTCCTGGGAGTTATGTAAGCAATGCCTTCCCTGGAGTTCAGAGTAGATAGTGAGCCAACTGGATACTGACCAAGGCTTAGTCATGTGGAAAATCATGCCTGATGTGTAGGAGAACAGAGTGTGATGCACTTTCTTACCATTCTATGTTATGTGCTGTCATGTTCTTTACGTAATATTTGAAATCACAGTCGAAGGTTCCCAAATCATATTCATCGCTCTCTTTCAAGCCTTACACAATAGAAAAAAAATAGATATCAACAGGAGCTGCCTATAGTAGCACATGCCTATAGTCTTAGTACTCAGGAGGTAGAGGAGGGAGGATTATGAGTTTGAGGCTAGCATGGGCATTATCTTACAGTGTCTCAAGAAAAAAAATGACATCATGCAGATATTTTCTCAGGGCTTCACAAAGTCATCTAGCCTCAGTTTTTGTTTCTATAATTCTATGATGCTAATGAAAAAATCAAAATCAAAATAAATTTTATATCTAAGTGAAAAAGTCACATCATTTGAAAAGTAACAAAGAAAGATAAAAATGGAGTGATAGAATAACTACAAGTGATTTAAAGAAATTCTCTGATGTCAGTATCAATTTAGTGTCAGCCTTGGATATTAATGCATGCTATTTATTTGAGTGTTATTATTTTACTTGTTTTGTGCCTTGGATTTTATTTTATGTGTAGTTTGAGTTTGGTTTAACAGTACATACAAATCTAATTCATTAAGATAAATTGATTGTGTCCCATGCTATATGTGATATGATTTAGTTCACCCTTCCTGTTAATGTGGAACCTTCAGACATTAAAATTGTCACAGCAAGCATTTCTATTCTGTATTTTTATGACTGTGTAAGTTATAATTGAGGAATAACTTGCCTGGAGCTAATTCATTGGTTCCAAGATAAATTTTAGGTAGTATATCATTAGAGAAAAACATAACCCTTTTTAAATATCTCTGAATATTCTCAACTGCTCTCTACAAAAAGTTCCTTGGTTTTCCCTCTCACCAAAATTGCATGGAAGTTCCTATTTATTTCTACCTTTACTGAACTTGATATTTTCAAATGCTTTATTTTTACTAATCTGTAAACAACAAGTTGAGTATTTTTTACCTTTCCCTTTGGCATTTAACATGTTTTATTATTAGGTCATATGTCTTATAATTTGTTATGTTTGAGAAAATGTGTTATAGTTCAATCTAGGCAAGTCAGTCAGTCTTTACCCTTACAGCCTTGGATATTTGTGTTACTATTTGAAAGGCCCTTACTGTTTAAAGTCATGTTTTTTTTTTATCTTTAAAAAAGTTTTCATGATATTCTCTCATGTGTGGCTATTATACCCGAGTACTTGTGTGTGTGTGTGTGTGTGTTGAGAGAGAATGACATTGAAATGTGTGATATATGTGTGACATTGATATAACAAAGTAAAGTTCTACTTTAGTTTCTCTCTCTCTCTAATTGTCCACTGAGCACCATTTATGAGGACATGTTCCATAAACCTAAAAAGTCCATCAGTAGTTACTTTTCAAATACTCTTTTATTTGCATTTGGGTTTCTTCTAGGAATCATTTTAAGATGAAAGCAATCGCTTTTCTCCTTCTTAGATACATTTTCCCAAGAGAAAAACCTAATTTGCAAAAAAGAGATAGGTTTATTTTGTATTATCTGAAAAAACTAAAAATACTCTTGAGAATAATCTTGTCCCTTGTATTTTAGTTAATAAATTTAGTCCCCTAGTATTCATTATTTTATATTTTTCTTCTGTTTATGTTAATTATTTTTATTTGTGGTAAGAAAATATAAGATTTGTGGTACATCTTTGCACAATTAATATATACTTAAAAAATGAAAGACTGGGCGCCAGTGACTCACTCCTGTAATCCTAGCTACTCATGAGGCTGAGGTCTGAAGATCAAAGGTCAAAGTCAGCTCTTATCTCCAAGAAATAACCAAAATAAATAAATAAATAAAACAGGTGGAGTTGTGGCTCAAGTGTAGAGCACTAGTCTTGAGCAAAGGAAACTTAGCGACAGTGCCCAAGTCCTGAGTTCAAACCCCAAGACTGGCACAAAAACAAAGGAAAGAAGAAAGAAAGAAAGAAAGAAAGAAGAGAGACAGAAAGAGAGAAAAAAGAAAGAAAGAAAGAAGGAAAGAAAGAACGAAAGAACAGAAAAGAAAGAAAGAGAAAAAAAGAAAGGAAGAGAAAAAGGAAGATGGAAGGAAGGAAGCAAGCAAGCAAAGTAAAACAGGCTCAATTTTTTTGGGGGTGGTGTAGTGATAACAGTGGGAGGAGCTGGATTAAAAAAGAGGATGAAAGAAGATTAATATGGTGGAAGTAGTTTGTTCCATGTATGAAAATAGAACTATAAAAACTGTTGAAGTTGATTTAAGAAAGGAGGAGGTGATTAAGGAAGAGTGATAAAGGAATAAGATCAATTGGGATACATTGTACACATGCAAAACTGTAGTAATGAAACCACTCTGTGAAAATAATGTGTGCTAGGAAAAATGACAAGAAAGTCTAAAAACAACATTGTATGAGATGTACAAGACACAATGTTGAAAACAAACTTTACAACCTGTTGGGGAAGGGAGGAGTTGGGGGCTTGGGGAGGAAAGGGATGGTAGGGGAAAAACAAAGAAGGAGGTAACAATGCTGGACAGGAAATGTACTCATTACCTTACTCATGTAACTGTAACACCTCTGTACAGTATCTTTACAATAAAAATTGTATACTAAAAAATTAACATTGTAATTGTTGTAAAGTGCCTAATTCAGTGATGTTTAGTACACTTGTGAGGATGTAAAACCATTGCTGTAATCAATTCAAGAAGGTTTCCGTTCGTATCCAGCTGCTGGCAACCCTAAATTTCAAGTAGTATTTTCTTTTCCTCCAGAAACAAAATACTTAATGCTGATAATACAATATTTTCCTAAGAAGACATCTAAGAACTTGTGAGGGCCTCTAAGCAAGACGGGAATGCTAACTATATGCTCTGCTATTTTCTGTCTTCCTTCTAACCATCTGGGAGCCTTCAGAGAGAAAACACAGCCAGAGCTCCCACTAATGATGCAGAATTCTCCTGAGTACTTCAGCTCCAGAGACTGCTCCTTGCATCTCTACTCCATTCTTCACCTTGTTTAAGTGGGACTGCTGTTGCATGGTATATCCTAAAGACCAAAAGGACACGGGAGATGTGGTGATTTCCCTCTTGATCTTGTCAGTGGTCTTGATTTCCAAGATCTGAGCTCTCTGCCTTTAGGACATGACACCTACTGTCTCTGTTTTGCCCAAGAGGTAGTCAGTGCTTCTGCAGTGCTGGTCCCCTAAGTGTGAACTAGATTCATTGGCTTTGATATACTAGTTTAGTCTTTTTACCTCTCCAGATGAGAATATTGCATTAAGATTTGTAAAGGAAGAGAACAGAAGGCATGAGATGCAGGATGCTGCCTCCTCAACCCAGGATATCTATAAGCTTTCCTGTGAAGAATCCTGGTCTCCTTTTCACAGGGATAGAAGCAGAATGTCCTTGGAGTCAGTTTGGGTACTGGGAATGTGTATGGCTCTTATGACTCTGATGAGCTGGGTTTGGAAGACAGTGTGCACAGAGGATAAAGATTAGATGACTGTAAGCAAGAAGGATCTTGAATTCAGAAGAGAAATTAAGAAAACCTATGGGTTTACTCAGTCTCTTCCTAAAATATAAATCAGAATAGACAATCCAAGTTTCTGTGGCCCTTTCAATCCTGTTCCATATCACTAGCATGTGTTAGTGAAATTCATTTAGAGAAAGGAACTCACAAGTTCCTGTTAAATACTGAATAAGGAAAATAAAATGGCAAAAAATTAACCATAAAATGATTTTCTAACAGGAGCTTCTTGACTCTGTAAACAAGTTCACAGTCACCTGGGAGAACATTTTCTTCTCCACATATGCTATAAGAGAATAGCATTTGTAAAGATGATTGGAGAAGTTAGAAGTGCTGCCTGCTAATGTATTCTTAGGTTCATTGAAAGCTCCTGTCTTCCAGGTCACATTCATCCCTGACCTACAATGACTTCTCTGTCTCCTGATACTTTGACTCCAGTCCAATCAGCTCAAGAAACATGCTCTGGACATGAATTTGTAGCATGTTTGATTGATCATATTTTCTGTGAATAAAGATGATTCAGTAACGGTACCTGCCCTTGGACATCTTATTGTCACAGAGAATGACAAATATGTTCAATGAAATTTGTTAAGAGGTATTCTAGAGGTAAGTACATAATGATATAAGCACATTTGTTCACATCTAAGGCAGATTAGGTATTTGTGAGTAAGTCTATGTGTTCATGCTACCATGAGGAAGAGGGAAAGATACTGTAGAAAACCGTGGGGTGAGGAAACAGGGGGGACTCCATGGCAAACTAGCAGAAGGTGCAAAGTTATAAATTGACTTTGGTCATAAAAGTGACACGTCCTTTGCTTGAGTTTCAACCTACAGAGTAAAGTTATATAGAAGTGTAATGGACCTGCAATTGTGTGAACCTCTATGTGTAATGCCACCCTCCAACCCTAGTCTTTGGACCAACAATGAGTTGAAATCTTGTCCTTTGGACTCACCGACCTGTCCAGATGTTAAGACAATGTTAGAGTACAATTATTCTAATTTTTAAAGGAAAAATTTCTTTAGCTTAGTACTTTTTTGTACTAGATTCCAGCAGCTTCACATCTGCTAAATAGAGGTTTTTAAGCACTAATTCACACCTCCAGCCCAGCGCAGCAGGTCTTAACCCAGAATTCAATTTGGACTTGAAATGCTACTTCTGAACTTTTACTTTCTTTACCTGGTCTGACATTTCCTTCTAGTTTAAATACAGATAACCAACTCATACCAGTGTTAGCAGAATGAAAGACTTTGTCAAGGATAGACACCAGAGGTATTTTCATATCACATGAAGTTCCTAATTATTTTGAAAAAAAAGATGGTGGTTATTAGACATACAGCTATTTAAAAAAACATAATGTGCAGATTGATAAAGGCACATGGTCTATTATTTTACATGAATTAAGCTATTTAAACATTTGTTTTCTAAGACTATCTTAACTCTTTGGATATGAGTGATTTTGTTAGTAATCTTTATACATTTATTTTGGTACATTTTAAACACTATGCTGAGATACTTTTGATAGATAAAGATAAAGACATCTTAGACCAACCTTTGATTAGGGCATTCAATTAGATAGATTTTCTTTCTTTTATAGAAAAGCTCAATACAATTTTATGATTATTCCTAATTAGTTTAAATTCTAGAGGGATAGAAGTGTGTGTGCCCTTGAACCAACACAATTGAATTACAAGATCGAATTATTTTTATCTCCTTTAGTTAAAAGATCATTTACAAAATGGAAAGTTATAATGTGTTTCTTAAATGACACAAACATGAAAAAGATACAGAGGATTTTCAGAAGAGTTTTTAACTTTGGGATGTATCAGCAATAGATAATACAAGGTAGCAAGAGAGGATCATGACAACAGCTTGGGGAGTAGTGAATTAGAGCTAAGCAGGAAGCAAGCCAACTGGTGGCTTAACATAAATTTTCTGTTGTGATGGTATGTTTGCTGTTGTGGAAGTTCATTCTCAATTGAGACTGCTGTGACAGAACTATGGCTTGGGCTGCTGTGTTAGGACCGTCAAGGGACTATCTAGAGTTAGTTGTTGGTTTCCACACTCCTTCAAGATAGGTTATTTTTCTTATTAAAAATCTGAGCTCTACAAGGCATTCCGGCTCCTTTTCAATTCTTATACCTCCTAGACTAACCTTTTAAGGAAAAACAGAACCAGTTGCATGTCCCAATTGTTTTTATTTAGAAAAATAATCAATATGAGTCTATATATTCTTGAGATGGAGGAAGCGTGACCACATCAGCATAAGCCAAAGAGAATTTAACTGATAATAAATTGCAATTACTTTGTTTTCAAGTTTACAAATGATTCCTATCTTACTCATCCCTGTATTTTTAGAAGTGTGATGTTCAGAATAGGAAGGACAATTCTTTTGATCTACTTTTTACTTGCCAGATGATGCCAACAAGGAACGCACCACTTTATAAAATATTATTTTGCAACACTGCAAACATGTCAACTAAAGCAGAATAACCATGTTATAAAAGGGAGTTTTAAAATGGCTTAGAGTAGTCGGGGATATTCCTAAGACCTCTGATTCTCAATCATATAATTTTATAGGTTATGCACAACTGTGTTTATCACATAGTGACTTCTTGCTGAAAAGGAAAACAAACTATGAGACAAATAAATCAGACACAGGTGACAGAATTCCTCCTCCTGGGACTCTCTGATGACCTGCACACCCAAAAGCTTCTTTTCATCTTATTCTTGGGTGTCTATCTGGTCACTGTGCTTGGAAATCTGCTCCTCATTTCCCTTGTTCAGGCTGACTCCCAGCTTCACACACCCATGTACTTCTTTCTCTGCAACTTGTCTCTGGCTGACCTCTGTTTCTCCACGAACATAGTTCCTCAGGCCCTGGCCCACTTGCTTTCCAGAAAGAAAGTCATTTCCTTCACACGTTGCGCAGCTCAGCTTCTCTTCTTCCTCATCTTTGGGTGTACGCAGTGTGCCCTCCTGGCAGTGATGTCCTATGATCGCTTCGTGGCAATCTGTAACCCTTTGCATTATCACAGTGTCATGACCCGGAGCGTGTGTGTCCAGCTGGCCTCAGGATCATGGACCAGTGGCGTTTTAGTGTCTGTGGTAGACACCACTTTCACACTAAGGCTCCCCTATCAAGGCAGCAACAGTATTGCTCATTTCTTTTGTGAAGCCCCTGCACTGTTGGTCCTGGCATCCACAGACCCTCACACCTCAGAGATGGCCATTTTCTTCATGGGAGTTGTGATTCTTCTAATACCTGTTTCGCTGATTCTGGTATCCTATAGTCGCATCATAGTGACGGTAGTCAAGATCAAATCAGTAGCAGGAAGGCTCAAGGCATTTTCTACTTGCGGCTCCCATCTCCTGGTGGTCATCCTTTTCTATGGATCAGCAATCGTCACCTACATGACACCCAAGTCTTCCAAAGAGCAGGAGAAACTTGTGTCTGTCTTCTATGCTGTGGTGACCCCTATGCTAAATCCTCTTATCTATAGTCTGAGGAACAAGGATGTGAAGGGATCGCTGAGAAAAGTAGCCATGAGGAATTGCCCATGTGGGGTGAGAACCACTCACTGACTCAGACTGGTTTGGCTTCTGACAAGGTAAGATTTTGTGCCATAGCCTTCTTCTTTATGAATATGCTAATGGTGTCAGCATTGGGCCTCCTCATTGGACCCACTCTCTATCCTTCATACCTTGTAGAAGAAGAAGGATAACTCATGAGTCAATACAAGGAATTGGCTTCCTTCTTGTCCAACTTTTGAGACCTAGGAGACAGTAAAATCCCTTCAGAGGTGTATTTCATAAGCTTTATAAAATATACTTTTTTAAATCGGGATGTATATTATCATCTACCCTGGATCTTTATCCAAGCATCTTTTCTGTTGTTGTTACCTTTACTAGGGCTTGAACTCAGGGCCTCTAACTCCTGCCTGTCTTCTTTGCTCAAAGTTGACACTCTACCACTAACATCATCCATACCTCCACATCAATTTTTTTTTCTGGTGAATTGGGAAATAAGTCTCATTAGTATCTAGCTTCTAATCCAAGTTCTTTACCATTAGGTATTTATGATTTTCTTCATATCATCAAATAATAAAAATTTAACCAACATTATTTAGTCACCATGAGCTAGGTACTGCGCATGTGTGTTTCAGGAAGGTAATGAGGAACATGGGTACAATGAAACAGACGTGTGATCTCTAGGATCTTCTCAGTCTTTTATTTCCCCTCTGTCCTGGGGCTGGAACTCAGAGCCTGGGCATTGTCCCTGAGCTTTTTTGCTCAAGGCTAGTACTCTTTGACTTGAGCCACAGCTCTACTTCCATCTTTTCTGGTAGCTACTTGTAGACTTTCCTGCCAGGGCTGTGTTTGAACTGCAATCCTTGGATCTCAGCCTCCTGAGAAGCTAGGATTATAGATGTGACCCACTAGTGCCTGGCCTCACTCTGTATAGTCACAAGGACCATCTCTAACAAGGTATCTATCAGAATATATCTTCATTAAGGTGAACGCAGAGTTTTGGAGACTGAGAAGAAATAATGGCATATTCCAGGGCTAGCAAGAGTGAGAATCTGAAAACAATCCCACACTAGAGGAGGGAATGAAGGAGGAGAGAATGAGGACACAGAGGGTAGCTATATGCAAAGGACATAGGCAGTATCTATGGATTGGGTTACATGGAGAAATCAGCATGGTAGACATATTTGATATTCTCTGCCTTCTTTCTGATCCTCTGCTATTGCAGAGGCAGAAAACAAAGAAACATGTTTACACAATTCATAAAAGGCAGCAGGTATGTTGAAGCACACTGTAAGCAGATGAAAGATAGAGGATGCATCTAAAAGGACACCTTTTTTTCTCTAAGCTTCCATTTGTCCTTTGTCCAGTGATAAATTCATACTCCTTGTACAGGGAACCCATGATGTTCCATTAATAACATTATCATGGCAATGTGATGTCGAGTGCAAAACTTCTACCAGGATTACCTACACAAGGAAATTGAGAGGCAAAAGGTATATACAATGTGAGTTGTTAGTAGGAAGCATAGCTGCTGTACTTCCTGATATTGGTCACCATGGCACAATCAACATTATAACTTTTTCCACCATCTTTACATGGACTTATTGTCTGTCTTAACTCATGTTTGCTGGAGTGTGTCATCTAATGTGGTAACCTAAAACTTTCCTGAGTATTTGAGGTATGATGATCCCATTCATTGGATTTGTTTCAGTTTTTCTTGGATTGGATCTATTGTAGTAAGATACCCCAGTGCATCCTTTGAGTTCCAGGCCCAATTTTCCTTAATATCCCTCCCCTCACTCCTACCCCCTGCATCACATGTATGTCTACCACCCTGTTTGTGCCTGGAAGTAAGATCAATCACTTCAGGCAGTATAGAAACTTCTTGTTTGCAACTGGCTCATTAATATAAAGGACCCTGAATATCAATGGGCATTCTATGCTTCCAAGTTATTAAGGCTGGGAGTGGTTCAGGATTCTGTAGATGCCCTCTATCATATTGAGTTTCCCTTCTATGACTTGTCTGCTGACTTTAAAAAAATCAGAAAAGATGCTGAAATATATTTATTTATTTTTATACTGGTCCTGGGGCTTGAACTCATGGGCTGAGCACTGTCACTGAGCCTTTTCCCTCAAGACTAGTAAGCCACAGTTCTACTGTGTGTGTGTGTGTGTGTGTGAGAGAGAGAGAGAGAGAGAGAGAGAGACAGAGCGAGAGACAGAGAGAGAGACAGAGAGAGAGATTCATTGGAGAGATTCATTGAAGATAAGAGCCTCATGGACTTTCCTTCCTGGGCTGCCTTTGAACTGTGATCCTCTGATCTCACCCTTTAGAATGGCTAGGATTATAGGCATGAGCCACTGGCTGTTCCAAATGAGCAGAAGTGAATCTCAAGTGCTAAGGGATCTGTGTCTACATATGAGAATGATATATATCATTGTCCTAGCCCACATCATTCCATTGCTTTGCAGAAAGAAACTAATGTTTCTCCTTTGTTTAGAGGGCAGCTCTGAGGGAAGAGTAGGGAAGAGATTTGGGAACCATTCCAAATGGATGAAGAGAGGAAGAGGGAAGAGGATATAGTCATAATGTTCAATGTGTATCCTATAAACTTGGAAAACTGAGTTGGATGGGGCTGGGAGGGATGGGGGAGAACAAAGAAAGAGGTGATATTGATCAAGAGTCACTGGACCCATAAACAGACATGTTGAATTGTAACCCCTTTGTACAAGTACTTAAAGATAATAAAAACAGAATTAAAAACATAAATAACAGGGTGAAAAACAAAAGAAAAATGGATGACTACATTCTGAGCTTAGTGCAGGAATTATAAAAAAAAAAAAAGCAAAACACATCCTGTAAGGAGCCTGAATCACAGAACCAGCAAGAATGCCATGAAAGGACTTCCGAGGAATGGGCTCAATTTGCAGGATCTTAAAGCACAATTCAGTCAACTTTCTAATATCAAAATTGGCTCATTTGTTCTCTGGGAAATACACTGTTTAGACAGTGAGATATTCGCTCACTGTAGCAGAAGAACCAAAGTCAGAAGGACTGGGAAGCAAGGTTTTGGCCCTGCTGAGGACTTCTTGCCTGGCTCAGAACCCCAAAGTTAATATCTGTCCCCAAATGCCAAGCCAGCCTCCCACGAATATGCACAGTGTGCCACCACTGGAACAGCGGAGACACTTGATGGCATGAGGCCTCAGCTGCCTCTCCAGAACTAGCCCAGCTCTGTCGATAGCCAGCCACCCAGGATAAGATGCCACAGGCAAGCAGCACCCAGGCTGTTTCTCTGGCCGCTCCTCAGTTGCTACCTCCAGCATTCCCTGTAGAGTGAGGCTGACCTGGGATTTCAAAAGCCAGAGCTGAGTTTCACAAGGATGTTTGACCCAAGCCCAGTTCACTAGCAGAGGAGGTAAAGGAATGGAGGGGAAGAGTAGTAGCCTAGAGTCAGACTCCAGCTGGATCCCAGACTCTGGGTCACCTCAGCACAAGTGAATCTTTTTATCAGTCATAGAAGTCCTGGGCCTACATTTCTGACTAATAGACCCTAAGAAGACCCATTAGGTCTCCAGGAACATTGGTTATTTATCAGTCCTGTGGGGCTGCTCTATGCAATCTCCTATACCTATGTAGCCAGAGACTCAGAGGATTTGGATACCTCTTCCATTCCACCATGATGAACACCAGTGAGGACAAACAGAGCAATTCTACACCAGCCACTGTATCCAGAGCAAGTCCAAGTTATGCAGGACAACACCATCAGCAGAGACTCTCCAGACTCTTCCATTTCAAACAGTCCTGGACATTCCTAACAACTACTGAAGTTTTTTTCAAACTTTAGAATTCATCAGACAGGTGCCAACGGCTCATACTTGTAATCCTAACTACTCAGATAGCTGAGGTTTGAGGATTGCAGTTCAAAGTCAGCTCAGGCAGAAGTCTGTGTGACTGTTAATTCCATTAAACTACCAAAAGAGCTAGAAGTGGTAGTGTGGCTCAAGCCTTGAGCAAAAGAAGCTCATGGACAGTACCCAGGCCATGAATTTGAGCCCCAATACTGCTATGCATACACCACTCACACACACACACACACACACACACACACACACACACACACACACACACAAATCAGGATTCAGAAACCTCTGAAGAAAATTCTCTACCTTGATAGTGTCTCTTTGAAACTGATGATAGTATAAATAACATTATTAGTGGGTAAGAAAGTGTCTCCTTATCTTCCTTTCATGGAAAGGAAAAAGATAGTGCTTTAGATATCTGTGTAACACTTACTTGTATGAAGTATTTTATTACAATAAAATTATGGTGAATTATGTTTATCTTCATCATGTATAGTTACTATTATCTTTAATGGAAGGCAAGAGCGTTTTACTAATTAGAAGTAAATATTAGGTTTTATTTTCCCTTTTTTGTGGTGGTCTTAAACTTAAGGCCTCAAGCTCTCGGTTTTTATGCTCAAGGCTGACACTACCACTACTTCTAACTTTTTACTGATTAATTGGAGACAAGAGTCTCATGGACTTTTCTGCCAAGGCTGGCTTCAAACCTCTTTCCACAGATCACAGCTTCCTGATTTGCTAGGTTGATAGGTATGAGCCACTGGTGCTCTGCTCATTTTTTACAGTCCTTTCACCAGTAGTTTTCATATTCTGTAATATGATAATTCAGTATTTAAGGATGTCTCATTATAAAGCAGTCTAATTAGGGTAACTGGCAGAATTCCTCAACTGTTATCTCTCTAAAACTATGTGCATTATAAACCTCTGGATATTTCAATTTTTCTATTCTCTATCCCTCTCTTTATCCTACAATGTAAGTTTCTTGAAGGAAGAAACTTTTTTGTTTTGTTGACAACTGTGTCTCCAAGGCCTGAACTGGGCTTGACATATTCAACTCAAATTTAGTGACAATTGGGGTGCACATTCACAAAAGAATGGGAAAACAATTTATTGATTACTTTCATTATAATTATCTTATAAGTCAAGACACCTTAGAAATATGTAGTGAGTTTTCTGGACAAATAATAGAAAGTAAAGCAGAATATTATAAAATGAAATAGATGAAGATTAAGACAAAAAAAATTGGTAGATTGTATAGTGACATTTAAACCTCCAGAGGGCGCAAATTTGTATAAACTAGAGACAGTGGTACCACAGCCTCATAGAATACTGAGTCTATATACTATCGTCATTCATGCTTCTCTCTCTTTTTTTTTCCATTCTGAAAATAGATTCCGACAAGAAGTCTAAAATCTCAAGGGCATACGGTGTCTCCTCAAAATTCAAAAACCCATGTGAGGAATTTTCTTTGCCTTTGCATTCTATGCCTTCCATTTCCAACTAAGTCAGTCTTAGTTTCTGAGAACCCAGAATTCTGCGTAGGACCCGCCTCAGTGCAGCCTTCACCTCATTATTCCTTAAACTGTAGATGATGGGGTTCAACATAGGAGTCACGACTGTGTAGGACAGTGACAGCATCTTCTTGCTCTCAGGAGAGTTGTTAGAACGGGGCCGGAAGTATGTGAGGATGGCAGTGCTGTAGAAGAGGGAGACGACCAGGAGGTGGGAAGAGCAGGTGGAGAAGGCCTTTTGCTTCCCCTCAGCTGAGGGCATCCTGAAGATGGTGGAGAGGATGCGAACATAGGATCCCAGAATCAGCAAGAAAGGGAAGAGGATGAATAGAACAGTAGCTGTCAAAGCCTCCAGTTCAAACAGAGAGGTATCAGCACAGACCAGGGCGATGACAGGGGGGCTGTCACAGAAAAAGTGATTGATTCTGTTGGGGCCGCAAAAGGGGAAACTGAAAATCCACGTGGTTTGTACAGTGGCTACTGGGAACCCCGAGAACCAAGAAGCAGCAGCCAGCTGGACACAGGACTTGCGGCTCATGATTAATGGGTAGCGCAATGGGTCACAGATGGCCACATAGCGGTCATAGGCCATGGTGGCCAGCAGGCAGCATTCAGCAGCTCCAAAGAAGAAGAAGAAGTACATCTGAATAGCACATCCAAGGAAGGAGATGGTTGTGTGTCGGATGATCAGTGATCCCAGCATCTTGGGCACAATGACCAGGTTGAAACCGATCTCCAGGAAGGATAGATTTCTGAGGAAGAAGTACATGGGACTTTGCAGGGCAGAATCAGCAGTAGTGACCAGTATGATGAGGACATTGCCCATTAGTGTAATCATGTAAATAGCCAAAAACAAGAGAAATAGTAAAGCCTGCACCTCCGAGGACAAGGTAGAGAAACTCACAAGAATGAATTCACTGACAGTTGTCCAGTTTCCCCAGGTCATTCTTGTGCCTGCGGTTTCATTGGGCTTCCAGATTCCAGGAAGTCGGGAGAAGCCTCCACAGGTTAATTCTAACTCTGTTATTCTCTAAGAAAAGAAATTTTGTTTGGTTTCATTCTCCATTTTTCTTACCTTGCTGGAAAACCAAACACCTGATCTCTCCAAAATATGTAAAAGAATTTTGATCGTTGAGTTCACATTTTTTTGAAAGAATTCTTTTGATGCACTATATGTATCGATACGTGTCTGGACTTTGTCTATAGGAGATGTTCAAATGTGCCTTTTCACTCTCTCTTTTCAACAATTAGCGGTGCTAAAAAAGCCAGACTGAATATTTCTGAAGAGAGGAGTCTTGATTTATCTGGAAAGGTAATGAGGTCAGGCAGAGTACCTTCTGTAAAACAAAAAAATAAATGAAAGAAACAAAAAGGAAAGGGAACCAACAATGATGGAATGGTAGCTGAGGAGGAGACCTAAGGATATCAGCTTAAAGAGCCCAGACTCTAGGAGGCTGCACTCCTATGCTGTAGGAAGCTCTATTCCTACACTCAGAAAAATGTCATTTATACAAAAACATAAGACACAGCGGCAGATTTTTGTTTATTATATTCACCTTAGAAATATAGTAAATTATATTATTATAATAAGTATTGTCCATGTGGTTATATGTGATCAAAGGAAGTATAGTCTCAAGACAGCATCAGAACAATCCAGTTGAATTCAGCATAAACCAATTTACATCAGCTTTTTGGTAAACTTGTATCATGACTCTAAAGAAATTTAAGGAAGTGGCACTGTAGCTCAAAGTGGTAGAGTGCTAGCCTTGGGCAAAAAGGCTCAGGGACAACACCAGGCCCTGAGGTTAAGCCCTATGACTGACAGAAAAGAAAAAAGAAATTTGATCTTGGTTCACACATTACAGGTTAATAAAGTCCTCAAATAAAACAGGACTTATACATAACACTAAATTCTTATTGAAAAGGAACAGGTTTCATTATTTCATCAGTAACTAGATTTTTTTTGATAATGATAAGCTTCACTGAAGGAATAAATCTAAAGTATTTTAACATGTTGTTTGGCATATTAGAAATAATAAATGCTATCAGTTATTATGATGATACATGCTCTATCTACTTTCTAAAACCTACTTCTTACTGAATCCATTGGTCAGATTGTGACTCCTGATAGTCCTAAAGCAAAAGAGTAATAATATAATAAATACTGACTATCTTCTGTAGGTCAGACATTATTCTACATGTGGATTTCTGCCCTCCCAGAGCTCACCTTCTCATGTGGAAGAGAGGTTACAAACTCTGCTAGTGGAATATATAATGTGACAGCTGGCCACAGGAGCAATAGAGAAGACTAAGGCAGCACAGGTGGGAGGCATTTGGAGTGTAGAGAGTGTCAGATAACACTCATTGAGAAGATGCTGTGTGAGTAAAGTACTCAGCAGGTGCAAGAGGTGAAGTAAAATGGTCAAAGAAGGAGGCAGGTAAAGAACAATTTAGCTCAGTGGAAGAGCACTTGCCTGGAAAGTTCAAGGTCCTGAGTTTGGTCTTCAGCTCTGGATAAAAAGGTGGGGATGGAGCAATGAAGTAATTTTTCAAAGGCAGGAAGTCAGCAAGTGTAGCCATTAGGATCTGCATTCTGGATGGTCTGCTACATCGTACATCTAACCACCCATCTCCACTTTCAGGCATCTTTTCAGAATGGGAATGAGTCTGGGAATGAGTCTGAGCCCACAGCGGCATTCAACCCAGAATGTCTGATCTAGGAACCAAGAGAGGCTGTTTCCAAAAACGGGCAGAAGGTTTCTTGAGCCAATCATCTACACAATGGAATTCTATGCCTCCATCAGAAAGAATGACATTGCTCCATTTGTTAGGAAATGGAAAGACTTGGAAAAAATTATATTAAGTGAAGTAAGCCAAGCCCAAAGAAACACAGGTCCCATGGTTTCCCATTTGCAATTACTAGTATATGTCTGAGACAGGCAGAAATGGTCTGATAATTTGGTGCTAGGTGAAATGAACTCCAAGATAAGGACTCAAATGGTTTTTCTTTCTTGCTATTATTTCTAACATATTTATAAGATATTTCTTTGTTGCTTTGTCTGTCCCTCCCCCACAGTATAACCCCTATTTTCACTGTATTTCATGTTGGTATAATTTATGGAGGGGAAGGGAAAAACCAATTGTTTAAATAGGGATACAGGTGGCCCCATTGCAACAAGGAGATGTACAAGATGTTATGTCGAAAAATGAACTTTACAACTTTGGCAGGGTGGGGGTGGGGGGAGAGGGGAGGGCAGGGATGGTAAGAGGAAACAAAGGAGAAGGCAACAATGCTAGATAAGAAATGTACTCATGACCTTGCTCATGTAATTGTAACCCCTCTGTAGGGTATTTTCACAATAAAAACTTATTAATTAAAAAAAAGAATGGGCAGAACATTCCATTGTGTTAGAAATACTGCAGATGGAATGATCACTTCCATAGTCTTAGCCCTGGAATAATTATAAATGTATATTCATCTCATATGCTAGATGGTGTGCTCCTTGAGAGTACAAATTGTGTTATTCAAACTTTTATCCTGATGTCTAGAACAGTAGACTAAGAGGTTATTGATGGAATTCATGGGTAATGAAGAAATTATAGGGAATAATTAGGAAAACATCTATATAGACAGAAGCTAAGTACAGTAAGCTTCAATCCAAAGGAATTCAGATACAATCATAAAGGAATATTGTATAATTGACACCAACTTAAAGAGTGATGTACTCACCAAATGTACTTATAATCTAACTCCACGCTCAATCTCCTATTTATATTTACCCATGTCAGTAAGTGGCATTACCCAGAAGTATACATGAGATATTATCCTTTAATCTAGCCCTAGAACTGGATTGTCTTTCATCTTCTACATCGATTCGCTTTACTTCCTCCATCTATTCCATCAACGTGTTTTTAGATTCTGGCTTTTATTTTCTCTCACCTGCATATTGAAAGAAACTTTTTTTATTCTCTATCTATTATAATAATCTGACAACTCATATCATATCATTTATCTGCCCATGAGAGGAAGCACAAACCCTCTAACAGGGTCCTTTGCATCCAATCTCTGCTTATTTTTTCCAGATTCAAATACCATGGCAAGCCAATGCTCAAATCATGCCAAAATATTTTCTGCTTCTTGCATACAACATGTTTTCTTACTTTGTTTTTGCAGGCCTGCATGCTGTTCCTTTCTCTTGGAAACCATTCCCTGCAATTATGGACAGCCTTCTGTACATCTTTTAGAAGTTTCCTTCCATTTTTACCAGAGTCAAAGTATTTTTTACTTTCTTATAATATTTTGTGCAAATCTATACTAGGGACTTTTTTACAATTATGTACATATTGTTAGCCTGTGTACATTACTGCAATTGTTCAATCAACAAAGCCAAATTATTTACTTTACCTTTTGTGTCCAGAATAGTGCTTAACTCCATGTGCTTAGTTTTAACAGTGTTTTACAGTTTGATGATATTAATTGTTCTCTTGTTGGGTCTTCATTATGTCAGATCACAGAGTGTCATTTTTAGTAAGTGCTCTGTGTGTGTATGTGTGTTGTGTGTTCACCAGGCCATTATTAAATCAAAATTTCCTAGGACAGAACAAAGACCCTTCAAGGTCACCAAATGAGCTGATACCACTTCTTTAAGCTACCTTTGATGCAAAGAATCAGTTTTTTTTATTGAATCATATCACCCAAAGTTTGAGTTTAAGAAAATATATTGGGGCTGGGAAGGTGGCTCAGTGGTAGAGCACTTGCCTTGCATGCATGAGGCCCTGGGTTCAATTCCTCAGCACCACATACGCAAAAAGAAAAAAGCCACAAGTGGCACTGTGGCTCAAGTGGTAGAGCACTAGCCTTGAGCTGAAGAGCTGAGAGACAGCTCCCAGGCCCAGAGTTCAAGCCCCATGACTGGACCCCCCCCCCTAAAAAAAGAAAAAAAGAAAATATATTGCTATGTACTCTCATCTAGAACATATCTCTTTCATGTGGCAACAAAGAGAGTTTATCAAATTTGCCTTTACAAAATGCAGGTAAACCTGCATCAACACTCATCAAAATGTCAACTTATTTATAAAGTCAGTTTTGATCACCTTCATCTCATAAATGAGTATAAATAACTATTTTCTGCATCTTGGCATTAAAATATCCTTAGTCTAGCAATGGTTTTATATCTTAATTACTTTTACAAATGTTTTTCCCCTTACAGCACATCCTGGAAACACGAAATGAGTCAAATCCATTGCTTGGGCCCTGCTACTTTGCCTGGTACCTACCTATTCACGAGCATAGTAAAATGCTAATAGAATGATCAAATTCAGTGAATAGAGTTCTCAAGTGCTTGTAGAATTGCTAATTAACATTTATGTGAATGATACTACTAAATTGGTGTAGCTTCCTAATATTTGTTCTAAAAAGTTAATAAGGTTCTTTCTTGTAAAATTCCTAGTAAAGCAATCACCATTATTTTAAGTATTTGTTAAAAAAGTCCTTTAAACAATGTTATAAATTTTTGTTTAGTGAGAAAGTTTGAAATAAGTGTAAAGTTATAAACAACACACAAATCTGAATTCTTTTTATCATAATTAATTGATATTACTGTAGTTTCTATACTTTCTTAAAAACCCTAATTTACTAAAATCCCTTAGTAAAGTAATGGGGGTTGAAATAAAGCAAGTCAATGAAATGTAGCCAAGACTCAGCATAGTGAAACCAGAAGAACATTGAAAGTACGACATGGTTGGAGAATTTCCTAAGGACACTCAACAAGATGACTCTAGTTAGACAAAGACATGTGACGAGGAGTTAGGAAGAAAATGAATCTCAGCTCCCAAATCTTGAAGTGATCAAAGAATATCACTATACGATCAGCTAATAAGGTTGAAGAACTTACATGTGATTCCTGGTTCTTGGACTTACAAAATAGGAATGGCCTCTCTGTATTCACATCACATTTTAAAGGGAATGGTGATACTTACATCTAAGGGTGATTTGAACTGAAAGGGAGTGCTCAGAGCTTCACAAGGACTTTGAAAGGTCAGAGATAATGTTCTAGTTCTTATTATTGCTAATAGCAGTAGTAGCTGTATTAGTAGTAGGAGTAGAAGTAGGAGTAAGAGTAGGAGTAGCAGAGGCAGTAGCAGCGATACACTTAGCCAGTATCATAACCTTTATCTGAGTTATGATTTTTCTCAACTGTGAAAATAATAATAAAATGCTTTACCTACCTGACAGGATTCTTGTTAAAAGTGAAATGAGACAACACAGTACAAACACTGAGTTTTCTAAAGAATGACACATATACCATTGTTTCTTTCCTTTGCCCACTTCCCCCCTTTGTTAAGTCCTACAAAATTCCTTGTCCCTTGTATGAGACCCTGGATGTCTCTTCCTATCTCTTAAAAATGTGTTTATTCACCATTCTGTGCTCTTTACTCACCAGCTCTGAGGGACCTCTGCTGTGAAATTTTGGAGAAGTATTGGTCACTCTAGGGCAGGCTCAGGTCATTTCTGAAGGACTAATTCTAGGAGAGTCCTAAAGTGTAGTTTGTCCTGTGAAAGCCATTCTAGACTGTACTTCGCTCAGTCCACCTTTCTGGTGGTCTCTGAGGTGTGTCTGTGTCACAGTCACTAAGAGGCTTTATGGCCCAGGACTGTGTCCATCACCCCAGGAAATAACTGGGCTGTGGGTAGGTCAGTTCTCCTAAGGAAGCGCTAAGCTGTGCCTCATTTGTCACTCCAGAGATGCTCTGGGCTGAGCCTTTGTCATCTACTCTAGAGGATTCCAGCCTGGGTCTCAGGACTATTTCATTCCCTACTGTTTACTGTAAGGAAGTTATTTTCCCCAATGCTTCCTCTTTTTATGGTGAAATAGGTTTGCTTTCTGACAGGTGTAAGTTTTGGAAAACTCCCAGGAGTGCAAAAATCCATGAAGATTTTGCAATTGTATAATTGGAGGAAGGTTTTTCTTTCAGCCTGCAGCTGTGATGCTTATAGCTTCACAAATCCCAGGGACAAAATTCAGCTGGTCTATCTACTCTTCAAGGTTTGTACCCTTGAGAGATTAGAGGGGTGGTCCAGTATACGCTCACATTCCCCTTATTTATGAAGGACATGGTTGATTCTTAGGAGTGTTTCTGACTTGGACTCAGAGAAATTTTCAGGTATGGGGAAGAGAATCTATTCATTGTGTAGACCGAGTGTACAGTATTTTAAAAAATCATAATTAGTTGGGGGAAGTTATTAACTCTAGGCTAAGGAGGAAAAGAAATTATGATTAACAGCCTCAAAATTCTAACTTTAGCGAAACAGGAAGTGAAGTTGAAAGAGTAAGTTGAAGGAAGGGCTTTGGAATAAAATGTTCCCCTGAATGATAAGGGAGTTCACCCCAAAACTCCATTGGCTACCATGATTTTGAACAGATATTTTGGTTGTATGTTTCTCACTATAAGCAATACATTTGTTTATTATTGTTTGCTTGATAACTAACACAGGGTCTGGGTTTGAATACTTACATATCCACAATGCATATTGTATATACTGATTTTTATCTCACTCTTGCCTACTTAACTTGAGATAAGGCTGTTTCAAGTAAGATAGCCCCTCACCTTTTACTTTGTTATACAGAAACACCCCATATTTTCAATGCAACAGAGAGGCAGCTCTCGGAAGATTAAGAGTAGCTATTTTCCTTTGTATAATAACTTAAAGATAATAAAATATTAAAAAATAAACTTTTAAAAAAGAGTAACTATTACTCTTCCTGCTAACCCCAATCTTGTCTAGTAGAGGCTGGATCCTTGCTTGCTCCCATGCTAAATTGGAATTGCAAGTAAAGGTAATGTGGGAGTAGGCATGTCTACTCATTCTTTCTGTCATCCTCCTCACATTCTTTCTTCCCTCCTCTCACTCTAGTATTGGTAGGAGGAGCAATTGCGACACAGGTTCAAATGACCAAAGAACACATGAATAAAATCCACATTGAATGTTTGCCATTCATCCAAGAAATACTTATGCAGTGCCTAACATGCACCAGGAACCAGGGCTATAGTAGTAAATGCCCCTAATTTATGAAACAGTTTAGAAAAGGAAAACCAAAGAACCATGATAATATAATCCTACAACTGTGATGAATGTGTACAAGGCAACAAAGAAGTTTCAAAAACAGCAATATTATTTTCCTTTAAATGAGACACAAAGTATAAGCATGAGACTCTTAGCCAAAAACTTAAGAGCTATAGGTATGGCTCAGTGGTAGGATGCCTGTCTAGTAAGTAGGAGACTGTGAGTTCAAATCTAGCACTACACACAGACATTTAGGTTGTACTAAGTATACAAAAACTAATATGTCAGTAAAGAAAATGTGGTATGTCTACACAATGGAATATTGTTCAGCAATGAAGAATTAAATTATATCATATTCAGAAAAATAGAAGGAACTGGTATCACCATGCATCCCGAGGGGGGCTGCTATTTAAGTGAGAGATGAAGAAAAAGAACTATCACTGCCATACATAATGATGGTCATTTTGAGCCCACTGTAAAAATAGATGCTTTAAAGATCACTTCAATAAGAAAATATTTATTTGTTATTATGTATTCAACTGTATTGTTTATAATAAAGGGATGTCCTTAGAAAATGAATTTGGATGTTTATATTTTATTTAAATTACCCCTGAGATTTTCCAAAAAGAAGATATTTGAGTGTGTGTGGGGGGGGGTGTTAAGAACACTTGGCACATGCTTTCCTTATAGGCTCTATTTCTCACATTATTTGCCTGAAACCCTTTTGGTTTTGTAGTGGGGGTAGGGAGAGAGTTGTGGTACTAGGTCTTGAATTTAGGGCCCCAAGTTGTCATTCAGCTTTTTCATTCATGGCTGGTACTCTATCATTTGAGCCACACCTCCACTTTAGCTTTTAGATAGCTAATTGAAAGTAATAGTCTCCCAGGCTTATCTGCTTGGGCTGGCTTCAGAGCAGGATCCTCAGATTTCAGCCTTCTAAGTAAAGATCACAGACATGGAGCACCAGGTTGGTGCCTGAGACCTTCAGAACACTCATTTTGGACCCTAAGAATACCCTCGGAAACAGAGGTGCCTAGAAGTTTTACCTCTTCACCTGACAGTCTGTCAGTGGCAGACTGGAGTGATTGACTAGAGTGTAACTACAAACACTTATTTCCTATGACTCCATACAGAAAAAACATTGAAGGAGAATTTATGATTTACTACTCCCTGCAGAATGAAGCTGCAGCTTTGCTTAGTTTGGAGTAGCTAGGATTACAGCTGTGAGCTATGAAAGAATGGCCACCCTCCTCTCTTGAGCAGTGCTCAACTATCCAACTATCCAGTCTTACAAATTCTTCCTCCAAAAATTAGTTAGAATAAATTCCACTCTAAGTCACCATCACTTCTCAGTGGAATTAATTATCCTTTCACTTATTCTTTTTGTTTCTTGTCGGTCATAGGGCTTGAAATCTGGGCCTGGGCACTATTCTTAGCTCTTCAGTTAAAAGTTAGCGCTCTATCACTTGAGCCACAGCCCCATTTCCAGTTTTCTGAGTGGTTTGTTGGAGATAAGAGTCTCACAGACTTTCCTGCTGGGGCTGGCTTTGAACTGTGGTCCTCAGATTTCAGCCTCCTGAGTAGCTAGGATTACAGGTGTGAGCTACCAGTGCCTGGCTACACTTACTCATTTTTATAAACTACCAAAAATCAGAGGATTAATTCATTGCAATGAGAAAGCTTTTTTTGGACAGAATAAACCAAAATAGATGATTGTATTCAACATTGAGTCAAATGTCCTTAAACTCTGGCATCAGCAGTCTCTTGACTATTCAGGAGTATCTATATCATATTCAAAAAGAAACTGTGTAGTACTTATTTTCAAAGGATTATGGGTACTTAGATAAAACAAATAAACAAAAACATAGATTTAAACTATCTATTGATAAACTTGGAATGGAAGCACATAAAACAAAAATATAATCTCGAGGAATTACAATGGGACATTAAAAGTTCAGATAATTGGGCTGAGAAGTTGGCTCAGAGGTAAAATGCTTGCCTTGCATACATGAGACCCTGGGTTTGATTCCTCAGCACCACATAAGCAGAAAAAAGCTGGAAGTGGTGCTGTGGCTCAAGTGGTAGGGTGTTAGCCTTGAGCTGAAGAGCTGAGGGACATCGCCCAGGCCCAGAGTTCAGCCCCCACGACTGAACCCCTCCCCCCAAAAAAGCTCAGATAATTTTGGATAAAATAAAGGATTTTTAAAAAATTGTTATTGTAAAGGTGATGTACAGAGAGGTTACAGTTACATAAGTCAGGTAATGGGTATATTTCTTTTTTAATGTTACACCTCTTCCCTCATTTTCTCCAGTTTTTCCCTCCCAATCCCCTCCTACAAGTTGTATAGTTCATTTTCAACATAGTGTCTAGTGAATATCACTGCTGAATTAGTTCACTTTTTGTCCTAGTATTTCTGTGCTCCCCTTAAATTCCCCCAAAGAGATAAACTTACATACAAAATAAAAGATACAGAAAACAAAGCCAGCAACAAAGAAGAAAGAAAAAAAAGTTAAACAACAAAAAGCCTCTTGTTTCCATTTCTTGGAGTTCATTTCAGCAAACACAAATAGCTATTGAGCCTTCATGATCCTCTCCTAAGAAAATCCTCCTTTGGTCTCACGGTGTGAATGTTTAGAGTACTGTTTAATTTATCATGCCCAAGTGTAGTTCTTTTCTTTTACTATCCATTGGGTTTACTTATAGATTTATAGGCACATTTTAATTATTGCAAATGAGGGAAATCATATAACTATGTTTCTTTGGGTATGTTTAGTTCTCTTAAGATAATTTTTTCCAAGTCTTTCCATTTCTTTATAAATGGGGCAAAATCATTCTTTCTGATGAAGTATAGAATTCAATTGTTTACATACCACATTCTCTTGATCCATTCATCCACTCATTCATCCATCAACCCATCCATCAACCCATCTGAGTTGATTCCATATCTTAGCTCTTGTAAACAAAACTGAAATGAACATGGTTGTTCTGGTGGCTTTAGTGTGGACTGGTTTTTGGTCAATTCGATAGATACCCAGGAGTGGAATTTCTGGGTCATAGGGAAGCTCTATATTTAGTCTTTTCAGGAACTGGTTAAACAAGTTTCCATTCCCACCAACAGTTCCCTTCTGGCCAATCTCTGCCAGCATCTGTTGTTATTAGATTTTTTTGATAATGGCCATTCTAACTAGGATAAGATTGAATTTCAATGTTGTCTTGATTTACATTTCTTTTATGGCCAGAGATGTGTCTATTGGCCATTCTTATTTCTTTTTCAGAGGAAATTATTAGTGGGGTGGTTGTTTGAGGATTTGTTTGTGGGGGTTTAATTGTTTGACCTCTAAGTATATTTTACATATGAGGTCCTTGTCTGATGCATAGTTATTAAAGATTTCCTTTTCTGTTAGTTTTCTATATTTCTTGCTAGTTATGTCCTTATCCATGTAGAAACTCTTCAGATTGATGAAATACCATTTATCCAGTCAGAAAGAATCTTTTAAGGAGAAAAAATAGAATATTAAGTCATCCCCAATGCTAATTATCTGAACAGAAACTCAGAAATTTGAACATAATAAATGATGACTTTTCTCTGATTGTCTCACTTATTTTTTCCTCATTCTTCAAACTTATTTTCACCCAAATTTTGAGATTTTACATATTAAATAAGTATAAATGTTTCATGACAAAAAATGTTTCATGTTATCAACAAAGCTATCAAGAAACAAGCACAGTCATGAATTTCTGTTTGTCTAAAATGATGCAGTCACATGGAAGGAGGAAAATTTTACTAATATACAATGTTATATATGTACATATGCATAGATTTTCATCTTTCAAATACAGTAAGAAAACCATTAACAAGCATATTTCTAAGGCTATTCTATTTGACATTATTTGTTTATAGTAAAAGAATGATTAAATAAATTATGGCAAGCCTAAAAATAGTCTCATTAGGTTATAAAAAGAATGGAAAACATTTTTGGAGCTAAAGAAGACCTATGCTGAATCAGGTGGATGAATTGAAAGTTGATGAGAGTGAACCATAACTGAAATGATTTATTTCAACCTAAATATGACATATAGAATTCATGGGATCTCATTTCATCTTTCCTGGAAAGAATCTAATGAGAGAAAAAGGATAATTGATACTATGAAGTTGTAGGAAAGTTATTGATCTGCCTTTCTACATCTATATTACAGACCAAGAAGTTTAAAGGAACTATTATTCCTCAAAGACATGAGAACTGAGAATTTCAAGGGAGAATCAGATTGACCAGAGGAAGAGAAAGTAAAAAGATGCTTTAGGATGGCCTTGTATTGATTTTTCTGTAAAATGTAAAAATTATCAGAACGCTCTGCTCACCCTGTCAGGAATACAAATACATATAAACAGTAGGCCATAAAACAATTGAAAAAAAGTACAATTATTAAGGAAAAGAATATGTCTCCACGGGGCTGGTGTCAGGAATTATTTTTACAGGTAGTATTATTAGGTCTGAACTACTTTTGTGCTCTTTCCTATCTATTAAGTTTTCCAAAAGCCATTGGGATTCAATCCAATGGAGATGTAAAATAATGCAGAGGTGAATCTCAAAGATGAGACCGATTATTCTCAATTCAATAAAAGTTAATGTTACCTAATGATGCCAAAAACAATACAGTTTCGGAGAGTGAGGGCCTTGTGGAAAGTCCGACCCAGGGCATTTTTCACCTCATTATTCCTCAGACTGTAGATGATGGGGTTCAACAAGGGAGTCACAACAGTGTAGGACAAGGATAACAGCTTTTTGCTTTCAGGAGAATTGTTTGATTTAGGTCGAAAGTATGTGAGGCTTAAAGATACATAGAAAAGGGAGACAACTAGGAGGTGGGAGGAGCAGGTGGAGAAGGCCTTGTGCTTCCCTTTGGCCGAAGGAATCTGGAGGATAGCAGTGGCGATGCGAGCGTAGGAGCACACGATCAGCAGGCAGGGCAGCATGACCACCAGAATGGTTCCCACGATGGCATAGACCTCAAACCGCGCCGTGTCTGCGCACACCAGCCTCAGCACAGGCGGGCTGTCGCAGAAGAAGTGGTTCACCCTGTTGGTGGCACAGAATGGGAAGCTGAAGAGCCACGTGGTCTGCACGGTAGCCACTGGAAACCCTGGGAACCAGGAGGCCACAGCCAGCTTGGCACGAGTCCTGTGGTTCATGATGACGGGATAATGCAAGGGACTGCAGATGGCCACATAGCGGTCATAGGCCATGGTGGCCAGGAGGAAGCATTCAGCCACTCCAAAGAAGAAGAAGAAGTACATCTGAGCGGCACAGCCCAGGAAGGAGATGGTTGTGTCTGGGGTAAGCAGGGTGCTCAGCATCTTGGGCACAATGACGAGGTTGAAGCCAATCTCCATGTAGGACAGGTTCCTGAGGAAGAAGTACATGGGACTGTGAAGCATGGGATCAGCCAAGGTGACCACGATGATGAGGCTGTTTCCCAACAGGGTGACCAGGTAGATGGCCAGAAATGCCAGGAAGAGCAGCAGCTGCATTTCCTTGGGTAGGGAAGAGAAGCTCATGAGGATAAACTCATCTACTCGTGTCCAGTTTCCTGCAGCCATGGAGGCAGACAGGAAGCCACAGTGTAGTCATGGGAGAGGTTCTTGACTGAAGGAGTCAGATTCCACATTTGTTTTCTTGAATCCTCCTTAGTGTCAGGGAAGGTGGCAACTTCAGGATCTATTTATAAGAGGAACAGTTTAGTGTTGTCTAAGAATAAAGATGCAAGTAAAATATATCTAGAGTTTGATTACTGTGAGGGTGTGATTCTGCTTCTGAGGGAGTTGACATTTGAGTACTAATATACTGAGAAAACCCAGGCAAAGTCAGAATCATGAATCTCTGAAGAAGACATGAAAGAACACATTTGGCAGGACAATGGTGATTTTTTGAATAAAATGCCCAATGCTCATGATCTCATTGAAGAACAGACATATATGAATTTATTCAAACTCTAGAAATATATTTATAATTAATTTTAATTATAATATAGAACACCTATTGATCGTGTTTTGGTACTGAAGTTTTGAGGTCAAGGCTTTGTACTTGCTAGGTAGTTGCTTTACTTCTTGATCCATATTCCCAGCCATCTTTAGTTGTTCAGTGCACCCTTGTTTACTATAGCTAAGATATGGGATCAACCCACATGCCCCTCAGTGGACAAATGTGGTATATATACACAATGGAATTCTATGCTTAAATCAGAAAGAATGACATTGCCCTATTCATAATGGAAAGACTTGGAAAAATTATATTAAGTGAAATAAGCCAGACTCAAAGGGTTCATGGTTTCTCTCATTTGTGACAATTAGAATGTACCTGTAAATCCAGAAGTAAACCCAATGGATTGTAAAAGACCAAAAATTGCATGTGGACATGATAAATTAAAAAGTACTCTAAACATCCATACAATGAGACCAAATGAGGATATTCTTGGGAGAGGATCACAAAGGTTCAATAGCTATGTGCATGTGATCCTATAAAATGATGCTCATTGAAATGAACTCCAAGAAATGGAAACAATAGGCTTTTTATTTTACTTTTTGTGTTTTTCCCCTTTGATCACTGTTTCTAATTTCTGTAACTTTTATCTTGTATGTAAGTTTATATGGTTTGGGAAAAAGAAGTAAAAACATAGAAATGGAGGGAAAAGGGTGAACAAATGCAGCAGTGATACCCACTGGCCACTATGTTGAAAATGAACTATACAACTTATTGGGGAGATGGGTTGGGCAGGAAAAAACTGGGAGAAAATGAGGGAAGAGGTAACACTGTTTAGAAAGAAATGTACTCAATACCTGACTTATATAACTATAACCCCTCCATACATCAGCTTTAAAATAAAATATTAAATAAAAAGTTTTGAGCATTGTGCATTGTGCTTATGCCTGACCCAGCCCAAACCATGAACAACCTATTTATGTTTCCCATGTGGCTTAGGTAATAGGCACATGGTACCATGTCTAGCTTTTATTGGTTTAGATGGAGTCTTGAACTAAAAATTTTCCTGTCTATGTCTGTTAATAGTTTATATAATAGTTGTGAGCCATAGTGAACCTGGTGGATTTTTCTAGTCTGCACAAAACTTTCTTACCTGGCTAGAGTTTGAGAGATGAGAGAGGGGCTAGCATGTATTGAGAACATATATGGGTTATATATGAGAGCATATAGGACATTGTAATAGGCATATCTTACTTTGTTTAAGATTACATATATTAACTTTCTTTGAAAATTTTCTTTGAACATTTTCTGGAGAACCCTTTCTAGTAAAGATATGAAAGCAGTAACTTATGCTTCAGTTTGTCTAGGGATGACCATTGTAATGATAAACTTTAAATGTTTATAAACACACATGAAGGAATGGCTCAAGTACAAAAGAAGTATTTAAGAAAATATCCTATAAGCACCAAAGCAACATTTGAGGACCATTAAATGCTGTTGTGTAATAATTCCATATAATATGTAATGAAACATAAGAACACATCACTATTCACTTAGTTTCCAATCTGTGCTGTGCGAGAAGACTGAAAGGGTATAAGAAAAACCTTAAGCTGTTTAAGTCAAATAGTAATAGGATATTTATTTTCTTATATTTGTCTAGATTTCCACATTTGCCATGATGAGCCATATTTATTATATATTAGTCATAAAACCATTAAAATAAAACTGATGGCCTCACACTGGTGGCTTATGTCTCTAATCCTAGCTACTCAGGAGGCTGAGATCTAAGGATTGCAGTTCAAAGCCAGCTGGGACAGGAAAGTCTGTGAGATTCTTATCTCCAATTACCAACAGAAAACTGGAAGTGGCACCGTAGCACAACTGGTAGAATGCTAGCCTTGAGCTGAAGAGCTGAGGGACAGTGCCCAGGCCCAGAGTTCAAGTCCCATGATTGACAAAACAACCCAAACCCAAACCAAATCAAAACAAAAAACCTGGTAGGGATCACAATAATGACGATACTTACTGAGGTTGTAAAGATGGATGCTTTGTGCTTTACATTCTTTTCTCATTTTTCTCTGAGCCTAACACTGTTACTTAAATAGCATTATCATATCCCCTTGTTAAACATAACAAACCACAATTAGAGTTGATATCTCTATTACAGTTAAGGAAAATTTCAGTTACAATATTAAAAACTATGTTTTCAAGAAGGCATGTGAAATAATTATAAGGCGTATCTTGTTGGTCATAAACTTGTGTCATCACTGGTCTTCCACATCGTCTCTCTTTCCTTTGTTGTGATGCTATGCTTCTTGCTATTTACAGAACACATCAGTTCATTTTGTGTCTTAATGACTACCATCACTTCTGATTGTGCACAACACCTCTTCTACCTCACCAACTCCTTCTGACTCTTAAAACTTAACTGTTTGTTGTGTGATACTTTCAGATAGGATTAGTCATCTTTGTTTTTCCTGTATATTTTAAAGCCTTTTAATTACTGTGATTACACACACACACACACACACACACATCTCCATCTATAAATTCCTTCACAATATAACTGTCTAGAATAAGCCATTTATATGTGTTTTAGAATAACTAATTAAATGAATGAGTACATGAATTCAACAAAGCTCATGCTGGAGTTCTTTCTCTAGAGTTGTTACTTTTCTCAGCAACTGCCTTTTCTTTGTTAGAACTTCTCTTTTACTTTACTAAAATGGAGCCTCAGTTCCTGACAGATGTATAGTGTGTGCTGTTAGTGAAGATTGGAAAGATTGATATCTTTAGTCTCGTGGATGCTTCTCTGAAGGGAATATTCCCTGAATCATCCACTGAAAAATATCGAGATTAGAAAAAAGTGCTTTTTCTCTCAAAGCTACCAGGTCCAAAAGCTTCTTGACTCAAAAAACTTTACAAGAAAAAAAGACTTCACAGGAGGCAACAACAACAACAATAACAACAAAACCACCATGGATATCAATTTTCTGGTAGGTTTAAATATAACTAAGGGTATAGAAATCATAAACTGAGGCCTAAGAAGAAAGGAACTAATAAGATCTTCCAACAACGCATAAAAAATAGAAATCATATTCAGTTAAGCAATTGAACCTTGCCTGTAACTAAATGGGGCTTCTTCTATGGCCAGTTCCACTCAACTTTCAAATTTCATGTATGCCTTTTAATAATTAAAGAGCTCTAGCTCTGTTTCAGAAGAGTCCAAAGAAGAACCAGGGAAGTCTTACCCTCTGCCATGTCTGAGCCATGAATGGCTGGATTTAAGCACAGTCACTGATGCCTTTGGTGTCATATGAGTCACTGCACTGTGCAGATTGGCCATGCTCCTGGTTCTGATTTTAAGAGAGTGATTCCAAATTGAACTTCTTTTGTCTTTGGGCCTAGTTGGAGGGCTTGAATCTCTGTTTTCCCCTAGGAGTTACTGGGCTTACCTAAGCTCCTTTTTCTTTCTTCCTCATGAGAATTGACCTTTCTATTGTCTTTTGAGACCATGATGAATTTTAGAGATCAAACACCTGGTACAAATAAGGTAAGCAGCGTTGTATAGAAAAAAAAAGCACTAAATATTTGACATTAGAGTGACCTAAACTTAATTTCAGCTCCAGAACTTTCTAGCTTGTAAAACTGAACATTTGTATTAAATTCTCTGAGCTTCAGTTCCATATTGCCTAAAGTTTTTATTTTAAAGGTTGGTATTATAATACAATAAGATAACTTATATTAACAAAATCTATCATGCAGGTAATGCTCATTCTTTCAACAAATACATATTGCCTACTAAATATCAACTATTTTTAGGCATTAGATTAATTAAGTAAAACAAAGAACCAAACAGTTGTGGTCCCTGTCCTTACATTTTAATAGAGTAGCCAGTTGAACTACAAGTAAATAATTGAGACTAAGTGGGTCATTCAAGGTGTCCATTGATTGATGAATGAATAAAGAAGATGTGGTAAATATACACATTGGGGTGTTATTCAGCCATATGGAAGAATGAAATTATATCATTTGTAGAAAACATTTCTAGGAGCTAGAAATCATTAAGTGAAATAAAACAGAGAAAGACAATGTGTATTCTCTCATATATAAATTCTTGATGTAAAAAGAAAATGCATGGCATCATAATAAAAATAGGACTCTAAGCTTTGGGATCAATAGAAGAGTGATGAGGGTGAATATTATTGAGATGGTTAATTTACATGAATGAAACTATAATAATGAATCCTGTTTAAAATTGTTTAAAAGGGCAAAAGAGAGCAAGGTAAAGAAAGAGTAGTAGAGAGGTGAATTTGATCAAATGCATTGTATGCAAGTGTAGGGACATCATATGAAACCTCTTTGTACAATTAATATGTACTAGTAAAAAAGTAAATCCAGATGGTAGAAGAAAACTGAAGGGGAAAGATCTGAGACACATACTTGAATATTAGGATTATTCTTTTAAGTTGTTTGGTTTTATACTTCTTATCATTAAGAAAAATTCATAATCCTAATCCCTCTCTAGCTGTTCAGGTGACTTAGTACTAATGGACTTTGAACTAGCTAGTGAACACTATAGCAAAAATAAAGAAGTATAAAATTATTCAACCCACCTGTTGCAACAATGAGAAGTACAAGTTGTCATGTCCAAAACGAACTTTACAACGTCGGTGCGGGGGTGGGGGGGGGAGGAGAAGGATTGGGATGGGGGGGGAGAGGGGAGGCTGGGAAGGGATGTGAAGGGTAAACAAAGGAGGAGGCTGCAATGCTTGGTAAGAAATGTACGCATTATCCTGCCCATGCAATTGTAACCCCTCTGTACAGTATGTTCACAAATAAAAAAAATTATTCAACCCAGATTTCTAAAGTTTTTATTTTAGAAATTGCAGCACCACTTAAATTACAAAACAATGTGAGGAATACCTTTATTTCATTAATAGGGACAATGAAACTATAAGTTTTTCATGAGATATAATGAGATTCTATATGGCTGTAAATATGTATCAATATTCATGTTAAAAATTAAGATGAAGATATAAACTTCTACCAACCAGGTCTTTCTTTCATCTTTTATTTATGTATTTATTTTGTGATACTGGGTTTTGATTTCAGCACTTTGTGCTTTGACCCATGCTCTTAGCTGTTTTGATTTGGTTATTTTTCTATTAAATTGTTTATTATTAAATTTTTGTCTGGGTTTATCTTGGCCACAGCTGTCCTATTTATAACTTCTCCATAGCTGGGATGACCACCACACCCTGCTTATTGGTTTAAGATGATGTCTAACTTTTTGCTCTGATTAGTCTTGAACCATGATCCTCCCAATCTCCATTTCCTATGTAGTTGGGACTATAGTCATATACCATCACAGATTTGTCTCCCAAATAGATAAAAAGAACTAGTACTTTTTAGAGAAAAGCCTGATAATAAGACTGGAACAAGAAATATAGAAAATGAACCTGCAGCATATTATAGTATAGAAAGTAAATGCTCCAGAAAAAAATGACAACACATCACTGGGTTATAGCAAAGAAACACAGAAGCCCAATTAAAGTTTTCCATAGCCAAAGCTGTATAATTTGAACAACGTACAACTGGATTAAAACATGAAGTATAAACTAGCTACTGCATATGTATATATTAATGCAAATAAAAGTTATGTGGAGGGAATCAACAACTCCCTGAGCAGAAGAACATTAAGGAATTGATGTACAAATGCTATCCACAAACCTCTGGAACGTGGTTCACCATCTTTTGAGGGTAGGTTCAGTGTAGTGGCTCTTATCTCCAATCAAAGAGTATGGTTATGGGAGGAGAGATGAGAAACTCTACATTGGAGGAGAAACCTGACAAACACTGCATTAGCCAAGAGACTAAGATCAAGATAAAGAAAAAAACTTGTTGATATTATATTATGGTGAAATAACAATCCACTTCTCCACAATAATAATTCCATAAAGCCTTAAATAGTTGGGTGCCTATAATCCTAGCTACTCAGAAGGTTGAGATCTGAGGATCAAGGTTCAAAGCCAGCTGAGGCAGAAAAATCCACAAGACTCTTCCAACAGAAGTGTGGTCATGACAGGAAAGCTGTATGTAATGTATTATCCTGCTCATGATCTGAGAACTTAAGAGGGACATTAGGTGAGAATTGAGAAAATGCAAATGAAGTACAAATGTTAGGTAATAATAACATTTTATTATTGACTCCTTAATTGTGACAAATGTGCCATGTTAGAAAAAGGTGTTAGTTACAGGGAGCTTTATGTGGGCCTTAATGTACTATGTGAACTGTCATTACAATTTTTCTGTAAAACTGTCCTAGATTTTGTAAGGCTTATTTTAAAAAGTCAGGCTGAAAACACCATATTCATACCACACAATGTAAGCTGCACATGTATCTTAGGAAAAGAAAATCATTATGACAGAAATAAAATTTATTATTAGAAAATTTCTGACAATGTATGTAAGACACTGTCTCTGGGCAAGGAAATAGGAACAAAGACATCAGTATTGAGAAAGAAATTTATTTTTAATCATAAATTTTTTTGTGTGTGAAGTACTTGAACTTAGGCCCTGAGGTTAGTAGGCTGTCACTTGAACTACACCTCCAGCATTACTATTTTTTTTTCATTTACTATTTTTTAAATTTTATTTTATTGTAAGAGTGATGTACAGTGGGGTTACAGTTCGAATGAGTACATTTTTATTTTATTTTTTTGTAAGGATGATGTCAGAGGGGTTACAGTTACATAGGTAATGAGTACATTACTTGTTGAACATTGTTACTCCCCCTCGTTTTCTCCTACTTTCCCTCCCCAAATCCATCTCCCCTAAGTTGTGTTGGAAAGTTCATTTCCAACATAGTGTCTTACGAGTATTGCTGTTGCATTGTCCAGCATTACTTTTTGCTGGTTATTTGGAGGTAAAGTATAGACAACTTTTTTATCTGGTCTGACAGTGATCCTCTACATTCCAGCAGGTGCCTCCAGTGCCTGGCCATATATATTTTTATACTGATAAGTATTTTCTTTTTTTTTTAATTATGAAAATACTGTACAGAGGGGTTACAATTACATGAGCAAGGTAATGAGTACATTTCTTATCAAGCATTGTAGCCTCCTCCTTTGTTTCCCCTTCCCATCC
>NW_012267329.1:5906443-5907665 GCF_000151885.1 Dipodomys ordii
GAGGGGTTACAATTACATGAGCAAGGTAATGAGTACATTTCTTATCAAGCATTGTAGCCTCCTCCTTTGTTTCCCCTTCCCATCCCTTCCCATCTATCACCCCCCTCACCCCCCATACCCTTGCCCAGCCACCCCCCCAGGCCAAAGTTGTAAAGTTCGCTTTTCTTATTTTTGTTTTTTTTAAAATTTTTATTGTGAAAATGCTGTACAGAAGGATTACAATTACATGATCAAGATAATGAGTACATTTCTTATCAAGCATTGTAGCCTCCTCCTTTGTTTCCCCTTCCCATCCCTTCCCATTTTCACCACACCTCCCCACCCAATCCTCCTCCGCCCCACCAAAGTTGTAAAGTTCTTTTTTCCACATAACGACTTGTACAATGGATCCACCTGTATCCCTATTTAAATGATTTGTTTTTCCCTTCCCCTCCAGAAATTATACCAACCTCAAGTACATTGAAAGCAGGAGTTATACCATGGGGCAGGGATGTACAATGCAACAAAGAAATAATCTTATAAATGTGTTAGAAACAATCACCTGAAAGAAAAAAAACATTTAAATACATATCTTAGGGATCATTTCCCTAACATCAACTCGTTTTTCTACATAACAACTTGTACATCTCATTGTTGCAATGGGTCCACCTGTATCCCTATTTAAACGATTTGTTTTTTCTCGTACCCTCCACAAATTATACCAACATCAAATACAGTAAAAGCAGGGGTTATACCGTGGGGTAGGGACATACAAAGGAATAAAGAAATCGTCTTATAAATATTTTATAAACAATCACAAGAAAGAAAAAAATATGAATCCTTATCTTGGGGTTCATTCCCCTAACATCCACTTATCTGCCCTTTTCTGCTTGTCTCAGACAAATACTAGTTATTGTAAATAAGGGAAACCATGGAACCTATGTTTCTTTGGGCCTGGCTTACTTCACTTAATATAATTTTTTCCAAGTCTTTCCATTTCCTAACAAATGGAGCAATGTCATTCTTTCTGATGGAGGCATAGAATTCCATTGTGTATATATAACACATTTTCTTGATCCATTATCTACTGTGGGGCATCTGGGTTGGTTCCATATCTTAGCTATGGTAAATAATGCTGCAATAAAAATAGTTGTGCTGGTAGCTTTAGTGTGGTCTTGTTTGTGATCATTTGGATAAATGCCCAAAAGTGGGATTGCTGGGTCATAGGGGAGCTCTATGTGGA
>NW_012267329.1:5909141-5921605 GCF_000151885.1 Dipodomys ordii
AATGGAAAGACTTGGAAAAAATTATATTAAGTGAAGTAAGCCAGGCCCAAAGAAACATAGGTCCCATGGTTTCCCTTATTTACAATAACTAGTATTTGTCTGAGACAAGCAGAAAAGGGCAGATAATGGAAGTTAGGTGAAATGAATCCCAAGATAATTATTCAAATGTGTTTGCTTTCATGCAATTGTTTCTAGCATATTTATAAGAGGATTTCTTTGTTGTTTTGTATGTCCCTCCCCAACGGTATAACCCCTGCTTTCACTGTATTTGATGTTGGTATAATTTATGGAGAGGAGGGGAAAAAACAAATCATTTAAATAGGGATACAGTTTGACCCATTGCAACAACAAGATGTGCAAATCATTATGTCGAAAAACAAACTTTACAACTTTGGCCGGGGTGGTGGTGGTGGGATGAGATGGGAAGGGATGGGAAGGGAAACAAAGGAGGAGGCAACAATGCCTTATTTGCAATATCTAGTATATGTATGAGTCAAGCAGAAAAGGTCAGATAAGGTGATGTTATGAAAATGAACCCTAAGATACATATTTAAATGTTTTTTTTCTTTTATGAATTTGTTTCTAATGCATTTATAAGATATTTCTTAGTTGCTTTGTATTTCCCTCCCCCACAGTATACCCCCTGCTTTCACTGTATTTGATGTCAGTATAATTTGTGGAGGGGAAGGGAAAAAGCAAGTCGTTTAAATAAGGATACAGGTGGACCCGTTACAACAATGAGAAGTACAAGTTGTCATGTCGAAAACGAACTTTACAACTTTGGTGTGTGTGTGGTGGGGAGGATTGGGTGGAGGGTGAGGGAGGCTGGGAAGGGATGGGAAGGGGAAACAAAGAAGGAGGCTACAATGCTTGATAAGAAATGTACTCATTATCTTGCCCATGTAATTGTAATCCCTCTGTACTGTATTTTCACAATAAAAAAAGAGAAATAGTTTACCATTTATTTTATTAGGCCATCCATTTATATTTATTGCTGTCAATATTGTTTTCTCTTTAAGACACTCCCAAAGCTTCCTGCTAACTTCTTTTGAGCATCTGTCTTTCTATTTTAGAGTAGGACAAAGCTATACGAAAAGTACCAGAATACTGGAGTTAGATGCAATCATCTAAGCTCTGATATTTATTTGCTCTGTCCTGATAACACTTTATATTAATAAATAGGCAGCTTCTATTTGACAATAACTTTGTTCCTTCCTGTATCCTGAACTTCATAATGTATGTATGCTACAGACAGTGACAAAACCTTTTGAGAATTCTGCAGAGTTGATATGCTAATATAATTGGAAAGAATGTTAAGGATTGAAAGGAGTAGACAATTCAACAATTAGTAATGGAAATGTACATCCGTACATTTGGAGTTATTTTCATGAACTTGCATAGCTGGAAAATGACACAAACAGTAGTTGGAGCTAGATTTTCAGTCTCAAGACTTGTGACAAGAATTTTGAAAAAAAAAACTAAACTAGAATGCATTTTGTAAGGGGAAAAATTACAGGCGATTAGTCAAATATTCATTCAACTATATGGTTGGGATATGGGAAGAAGTAAGGTTGGAAGGACCAGCTAGAGCTGAACTGTAAGGGCTAGCATGACATGCTAATAACATTGGCTTTATTCTAGTGATGTGGAATCATAAGTGTAGGCATGATGATAGATTGTTATGTGTATATTTGGAAAGGACTCTGTGGGAGCTCAGGAAGATGGATGGGAATGGGGGGTATGTAACTGCCGTGTGACTAGAGGCAAGGAAGCTGATTAGGAGGTTCTAGCTCTAATCCCAGCCAGAGATGGAAGTCAATGGTCAAATTTCATTTATATATAATATAGGTAATGTCTTCAAACACTGAACAGACTGGGTTTCCAAGAGAGAGAACAGCATCAACAACTGAACCTCCAGGACAAGGGTAGTTGTTAAAATATTTGGAAAATAACTCCAGGAATGTGTACTTGGAGGAGTAGGAAGAATAGCAATGACATTCATTATGAAAAGCAAACGATTAAAAAAAAAGTCCCCAGAATAATCCACTTACAACAAGCATGTAAAAAGAAACCTGAAAAACATTTGATTTTCTCCAAACTCTCTGTAGACTAAAAGATGCTGCAAAGCTGGGATCCTTTGGTTCTGTTGTCACCTCTCACCAAGGCCTTAGTCCCTTCAGATCTCTCTGTCTGCAGCTTCAAAGTCTCTGGGAGCTGCCTGGGGCCCTGGAGATCTAACAGGAAAAGCCTGGGAGTCAGCGGCTAAGAGCAGGTTATTCTCCTCCTCCCATGCCTCTACACATAGGTGATGATCTATTGTCACTGGCTTCTGTCCTCAGACTCCTCTACCCCTGGGGTTGCAGACTCGCCAATTTCTTAATGAACAGTTACTGACTGTGATCTCATTAAAAAGTTGTTAACGAGATACTGGGCTGCTCCCCGGAGCACAGCAACTGAGGCTCCCAGTGGCCTGTGCTGGAAACTGGAGTGGGAACTGAGGTCACTAGACAGGATTGGATCTAAGGAGAGGGCTAACAACCCAAGCCCCAACACCATATCTCTTGTCAAGAAGCAACCTTTGAGGCTCAAGTCCCAAGTGGTATTCCAATTTGCTGCCCAGAGTTGCAGTGATTTTCCTCAGAGCTATCAGTTCTGCTAAACGGCCTCTATTGCTGACCTATTTTGATAGAGGGCTTCAATTTCTAAGATTAAGAAGTGTCTTTCCTTACACCTAATTGGGCTGTACTACAAAAGTTTTCTAACTGGCCTCTTTTTTTTTCCATGTTGCTTTGTCCCCCATTCTCTCCTCTCCTCTACATTGCCACCAAAGTAAATGTTGCAAAATATATGTCTGATTGTATCATTGCACTGAAAAGTTAAACTGATTTACCTACTTCACAAAAGAGTGGTCAAACAGATCAGCATAAAAAAAAAAAACCTTTTCAAAGTCATCCTAATGGTTCTCATTTTCTCTACCATGATGTATTACTGCTAACATTATTATCACTACCATCACCACTGTCATTAATATTATCATGATGGTGAACATTGAAGTACAACGTGCCTAGCATGGTTCCTCAGTGATGAACACGTTGAGCTCATCTAATCTTCTTACCCGATTTATGAAGTGATTGCTATGATTGTTTTTATTTTACAGAGGAAACTGAGCACAAGAGATTCCAACTAGCTTTCCCCAATATCAAAGAGCTGTGAAGTCATAGGGTCAGGGTAAAATCTAGGCATTTCAGTTTCACAGTTCATGCTTTTGTCCAGGCATTGGGAAGTTACAGCCTTACTGTCCAAATCCAACATTATTAGTAAAGGTTTCCATATCTCAAAAAACTAAAACCCTTTAACTAAGAAATTAATGAGTGTACACTGAATTTTCTGTGAAAAACTAATAATCTTCAGTGCACTGTTATGCTAAAAGCAATAGGAACATAATCTAATAGACTTGTGTAAATATCTTCTATAATGAATACACTCTATTAAGTTATATTGTATATGCTCAGTACAAAAGATATTTATGCATATGTATCATTGTGAAAGGTATTTTCAGCAATTGAATATGTTAAATTTATTTTTATTTTTTTTATTGTGAGAATACCATACAGAGGAGTTACAATTACATGGGCAAGATAATGAGTACATTTCTTATCAAGCATAGTTGCCTCCTCTTTATTTCCCCTTCCCATCCCTTCCCATCCTCCCCCCTCCCCTCACCTGAGCCTCTCCCCCCCCCACCAAAGTTGTAAAGTTCATTTTTCGACATAACGACTTGTACATCTCATTGTTGCAATGGGTCCACCTGTATACCTATTTAAACGATTTACAGATCAGTACTAGAAGATAAACACTTGCAACTGATTTTCATGAAAGAGAACACTAACTCTGAAACTCAATTAACTGACGTGTTATCCCTCCAAAAGTGAATGTCACTGTTCTATTAGTAACTCTCCATTGAAAATGTAATCAGTTTAGTAATAGTTTATTAATTTTCTTCAATAAAATGATGAAAATTTTTTTTGCTGGTCCTGGGGATTGAACTGAGGATCTGGGTGATGTCCCTGAGCTTTATTTGCACAAGGCTAGCACTCTACTACTTGAGCCACAGTGCTACTTCTGGCTTCTTCTGAATACTTTATTGGAGATAAGAGTCTCAGGTAATTTTCTGCCTGGGTGGCTTTGAACTGTGATCCTTAGATCTCAGCCTCCTGAGTAGCTAGAATGAATGTGTGAGCCATCAGTGCCCAGCTTGAAAAATTATTTTTATTATACGAGTGACTATTAACTTTTGCTTTTTTTCTTCTTGGCCCTTTATAAATAGAGTTTGCAGATTTATTCTCTGGCCCTTTGCAGATTGCTGACCTCTGATACCTACTTGGGATGGTATAATGCACCATGCAGTTTTGTCCCTCTTCACTTCCTGTGATTCTATGGTAAAATTTCTTTTGGCACTCAACTCTAAACTTCTCCCCAATCCCAGTTGACACTCATGCTCTTCTTTTACCCCTAGTTCGTATGCCTGTGTTAATACTCAGGATTTGAATTGTATATTTCTATTTCTGTCTGATCATTGAACTGCAAAGACTGTGTCTTGCATACTAACTATTTCAGTGGCTTACCCTTGTGTCTAGTATCTATTTTAGTGGATTAAACATGAATGGAAACTGAACTCTCTCTTTCTCTTTCTACCATGCCCCATCATGTCTAGTCCTTCATTTTCCATCTAGATGAAGGGGATAGCCTTTAACTTGATTGTTAGTACCAAAGATGTGGATGGAGTTCTTGATACTTCCTTTTTCCTCAAGAGTTCAATAAAAATCCATCTCCCCATGCCTTGTCAATTATTTCATTTTATTTATACTTATTTATTTGTTTTTGCAGGTCCTAGGGCTTGAACTCAAGGCCTGGTGCTATCCTTGAGATTCTTTTTCTCAGGGCTCATAGCTTGAGCCACAGCACCACTTCCAGTTTTTGTGAATAGTTTATTAGAGATAAGAGTCTCACAGACTTTCCTGCCAAGCTGGCTTCAACCTTGACCCTCAGATCTCAGCCTCCTGAGTGGCTATGATTTCAGACATGAGTCACCAGCACCTGGGTAACACATTCTAAAATGTGTTTAGAATTTCAACTTTAATTACTATTGCTGTTTTACTATTACTAAACCAAACGTACTTCACTGGTCTCTCTCATTCTACTCTCCTATTTTGCAATACATTCTGTAATCCAGCAGTTATTGTCTTAAAAATTGATCACAGTATTTTAATGGCTACCCAGTGCATGTAAGTTAAATTTTAAAGCCTTTCACATGATTAAGAACAATTCTTGTATAAACTGCACTCTGTCTATCTCTACACATGTATCAAATCATGTTTACCCATCTTTCTGAGATTCTCATTCCAGTAAAAATAGCTTTTCTTATACTTCCATAATATACCAAGTTCTTTCTCACTTGGGACTTTTGTGTGTAATCTTAACTTATCTCTTAGTCTATTGCAAAATACTATCTCTCAGTTTCCTAAGTATTTTTTGACCTTATTTGACTTGGCATTTCTTCACACACACACACACACACACACACACACACACACACACACACACACACACAGAATGCAATTAACTGTAGATTTGTGACACCATTTTTACATACTGGTCCGAGCATTCACATGGCTCTAGAATTTGCCAAAGACTAATTTTTTTGCTTAGCTCTTTGTCAATTTTGTATTCAAAATATATTTTAGAATCTGAACTCACTAACTGACATAAGGTTATTACTGATATTATTTATGAAGTTATCCTTAATATTAATAAAGCTTAATGTAAATATACTGTATAAATTACAACTACGTGAACATCTTTTAAAGATTCTGTGAGATTGTAGTTTATAATTCTTAATAAATGATATGATAATTATCTAACTATCATTCTTAGAATTATAATTATAGAATTATAATTCTATAATTCTTAATAAAAGTAAGTACTGTGGGGAAATGAGTGGACCTAGGAACCATTGTATTAAGTTGAAGGCCCTTGGAAGAACTCATAAAGAAAAATCAATGAACTCAGACCATTTAGATCTCTAAATCTATTTAAAATTCTAAATCTATTTAAAATTCTAACTAAACACACAAAAACCATAACTATAAAAACATTCACTACATTCTTATTTCTATTTGATTCTCTGCTTTAAAAAGGTAAGACATAGAAAATAGTAAAGTATATAAACTAAATGATGACATAAGGTTGATATACTTTTTACATATCATGCTTCATATTCATACAAATAAAAATAAAGAGATAAAAATAATTATGATTAGGGTGAAGACCTTTATGTTCACTACCCAACTTAAATGTTACAATTCTGTGTGGAAGTTATTGTGGTAGTCTCCATTTGTAGATGAGAAAACTACTTGTGTCTTATTTGGAATCTAATCTTGCAAATCTACTTATGATAGTAACTAATAAAACCAAGTAGAAACAAATACATATAGTATAGCAACAACTGTCAGAGATTATGAGAAATACAGTAATAGATAATGAGATCTTGGTGATTCTTCCACATTTTAGTTCTCACAAATTATAATGTGAGTAGTTTGCTGCATAATTTGCTATATTATAGGAACTGTCTCATTATATACTTATATCAGATTCATCATCCAGAACAACTTTATAAGTATACTCTGTACAATAACGCTTGACAGGTGGTTAGGAAATCTCTTCCCTTAGTTATTTTGTGCTAGAACTACACAGTTAATTCTTGTTTCAATCAAGGCTGGCACTCTGTCATCTGAGTCAGACCTCCAGTTCTAGCACATTTAATTTTCTTTTTAACAATTCTTTATCATATGTCACCTAACTTATAATGGAGGAACATTGTAACTGATAACAGAATAACAGCTTAAATTCCACCTGTACTATTTACTGCCATTTTATTACTGCTTACCTCTACTATATCAACTTCAGATTAGCTAAAACTGCTTCAACACTTAAATGAGAATAATAAATATGTCTAATAAAGTAATTGTGGCAGCATTACCTTATATAAGATACAATGTAGTTGACCAATGTGGGAGGGAAAACAAGGGGAAGAGAGATTAGAGAGAAAATTATGAATATGCACTTTGAATCTATACCTGGAGAAAGAGAGAATACATTGAAACCATGTACTGTTGCACTTTAGAATCACAGTATTTATTTAAAGGAGACAGTGAACTGAGTTAAAATTTTATATTTCATTACAGTTTAGATTGCACAATTTTGTGTGAGATCAATTCCTTTTAGAACAAAGTAGTCCACTTTGGTTACTTGTCTCCTTGGAAGAGAATTCTAATTTTCATGTATTTCTATCACAAATGTTTAAATTACCCAGATTCACAGTTCAGTTCTTAAAGAACTATGATACTTAATGAATCTATTTTTTCACCGCACTAATCATGGTAGAGTGCTTAAAAAGCAATGATTTATTTAAAATAGTCCCCTATTAATTCTGTCCATTACTTCTACACTTATCTTTGAAGACAACACTGAACAGTCTATATTCCATTTTCTATTTAAAATCAGTTGTGTATTTGAAAATAGCAATGATTTAATACCTTCTATAATTTTGTTGTGCCTATGCATAAATGTACTCCTCCTCCTCCAGGTTCTAGATATAAAGGGAAAAATTGTAAGCAACAAATTGTATGACATTTTCAAGGGAAAGTTTCAACAGATGCAACACATGAGGGAATTTGCTACTTTAAGATTGTAAGGCACAAGAAACAACACTGCAGGAATGTTTAAACAAAAAATACTTTAATACAAGTTAATGGAGTTGAATGGCTTTAGAAAATATTTCACTGGCAACTCCAACAAGGTGACTAAGACATGGAGTGGGTAAAAGAGACAACTTTCCTTGAAATGATAAAGGTGTACTCTGGACACTGTGACTCCTACCACCCCTCCCCCCACACCTCCCACTTCTCCACCTTGCCTTATTCTACCAGGACTCCTCATGTCTAGCATGGCCTCTTACCTTTCCTGACTCTAAGCACAGGTTTCTACAGTGCATTTTGTTTCCCCAATACTGAAGTTCGAACTCTAGGTCTCATGTTGACTTGTACTGCTTGGCAAGCTTGGCTAGTGCTCTACAGCTTAAGCCATGACTTCAGTCTGGAATTTTGCTGTGTCTGGTTTTGGAGGCTGAGTCTCAAAACCTTTGCTTCCTGGTCTGGTTTTGAACTGTGAGACTCCAGATTCCAGCCTCCTAAGTAGGTCGGATTGCGTATGTGAGCTGTCTGCTTTCCAATAGCTGTTTCAAATGCTGGATTTCACTAATGGATCTGTAAATAGAGGGAGACAGGATGTCTACGGCATGTGATTTCTGAGGATGAGGGCCTTGTGGAAAGTCCGACCCAGGGCATTTTTCACCTCATTATTCCTCAGACTGTAGATGATGGGGTTCAACATGGGAGTCACAACAGTGTAGGACAAGGATAACAGCTTTTTGCTTTCAGGAGAATTGTTTGATTTAGGTCGAAAATACGTGAGGCTTGAAGATACATAGAAAAGGGAGACAACTAGGAGGTGGGAGGAGCAGGTGGAGAAGGCCTTGTGCTTCCCTTTGGCCGAAGGAATCTGGAGGATAGCAGCGGCGATGCGAGCGTAGGAGCACACGATCAGCAGGCAGGGCAGCATGACCACCAGAATGGTTCCCACGATGGCATAGACCTCAAACCGCGCCGTGTCTGCGCACACCAGCCTCAGCACAGGCGGGCTGTCGCAGAAGAAGTGGTTCACCCTGTTGGTGGCACAGAATGGGAAGCTGAAGAGCCACGTGGTCTGCACGGTAGCCACTGGAAACCCTGGGAACCAGGAGGCCACAGCCAGCTTGGCACGAGTCCTGTGGTTCATGATGACGGGATAATGCAAGGGACTGCAGATGGCCACATAGCGGTCATAGGCCATGGTGGCCAGGAGGAAGCATTCAGCCACTCCAAAGAAGAAGAAGAAGTACATCTGAGCGGCACAGCCCAGGAAGGAGATGGTTGTGTCTGGGGTAAGCAGGGTGCTCAGCATCTTGGGCACAATGACGAGGTTGAAGCCAATCTCCAGGAAGGACAGGTTCCTGAGGAAGAAGTACATGGGACTGTGAAGCATGGGATCAGCCAAGGTGACCACGATGATGAGGCTGTTTCCCAACAGGGTGACCAGGTAGATGGCCAGAAATGCCAGGAAGAGCAGCAGCTGCATTTCCTTGGGTAGGGAAGAGAAGCTCATGAGGATAAACTCATCTACTCGTGTCCAGTTTCCTGCAGCCATGGAGGCAGACAGGAAGCCACAGTGTAGTCATGGGAGAGGTTCTTGATTGGAAGAATCTTATTTTAAATGCTTTTACCCCCGGCTTCTCATTAATGGAAGGGAAAAAGTCACAAAGTCACAAATCTCCATTGTAAGAGGAAGGGTTTTGTGCTGTCTAAAAATAAATGCACAAAAAAGATCCTCAGTAATCTCTGATATGAGATGCCTTATTTTTCTTCAAATTTTATTTTTTATGATCTGATTTTGACTTTGTAAGCCTTTTATTCTAAAATAAATTTGAGCATTTTCATTTATATCCATTTTCTGCTTCCCACTTAAAGAGCACATTAACAATGGTGAAATAAATGGGCCCCAGAGGCAAAGGAATGGAATCAAATGGAAAAAGAGTACACACACACACCACACACACACACACACACACACACACACACACACACACTCATATCCCCTATTCCAGTTTCCTTGTTTTTAATCTTCACAAATTATTAGTTACCTTTATAAATGCATTTAGGGACTGCCCTTCTAAAACAATGTGACACAGTATGCAATATGAAAATGCATATTTTATTATACTTCATTTAGAAGAAATTCAGAGTAGGAAATAGTAGGTAAAAGACAGAACAGAAATGACATCTATTAAATGTGATCAGTTGAAGACATTCACCATCTTTGTATCTTGACACTTCATGTCACCTAACATAATTATTTCTCTTGTTTAATTAGGCTATGGGGTACAATATAGTCCTGTACATGTCTAACAGACAATTGATTGCCAGTACTCTGTAATACATTGGTTCTCAATTCAATTCTGAAAAGTATTTACTAAAAACACCTAGGAAGTGAATGCATTCAATGAGAGTTCAATTGTTTCCATAATAGAGAAAAAAATTAAGGAGAGCCATCATTTTTTCATGAAAATTACAAGAAATATTAGAGTGAACTGTCAAAGGAAAATATCCAATAGTTAATCTGTACTTTCTATATCCATAGGATTGCCAAAAAGAAGTAGTGTAGCCTGATTGCCTCTGTCTCATGAATATTTCGCTTGCGCAAATCTTTCCTGAATTAGACAGAGGACAATCAAGACCTAGAGGAGGCATACATTCTTATGGACGCTCTAGGGACTGAAATCTTCCTGAATCAGAGAGCTTTACAGGACATACACATGCAAAGAAAACAGGCCCAGAAAAGAGAGAAACCAAAGGAGATATTCTCAGTATAGACCCAGGAATACAATTTGGATTAAGTGTATCACTAAAACCTACCTGAACCTTGTCCAGTGTTGAGCAACTGAAACTATAGATGGCCCATGATTGATCTCGTCCTGGGAAGAGAGCCTTACCTGTGTCTAATGTGGACATTGTCTTTGATCAGCTTGCCTTACATTCTTGTTCATGCCTAACCTTTGTTTCAGAAGAGCCAGAGGAGAAAACAGGGATATCGCGCTTGTTGTCTTGGACGATCCATTAGTGGCTGCAGTTGGAACTAGGTTGCTGATACTTTCTGTATCAGACATGAGAGATCTCAGTCTGTGGCTTGACCATGCTCTCAGTCCTGATGTTATGCCCAGCTGTGCCTCTTTTATCCTTAGAGCCAACTGGAAGGGGTGAAATCTGTGTCTTCCCCCAAGTGTACTGATCTCACCTATGCAACTCTTTCCTCTTTTTCTCATGAGGACTTGACCTTCATTGAATCTACTGTCTTTTGAGGCCCTAAGGAATTTCAGATGGCAGAAAACAGTTTATAAAGGAAAACTATTACTCTAGGGATCTAAGGCTACCCTGCCTCTTGCCACTCTTTTTTCCTCACTGCTTCCAATCTAAGTCTTACAACATGTATTTTATTGCTGCCTCATGCTTAAAATCTTTCCTCCTGCAGAATGTTCAGGTTTGAATTCACGGCCTTGTTCTTGGTGGAAAGGTGCTCTACTACTTGACATACACCACTGGCTCTTATTTGCACTGGTTATTTTGAGAGGGGGCTCACTATTTTTTGTTGGTATTGTTTGTGCCAGTCCTAGGGCTTAAATTCATGGCCTGGGTGCTGTTCCTGACCCTCCAGTTGAGCCACTGTGCCATGTTCATGCTCTTATTCAGTATAGTATAGATCATGAAGATTTGGACTTCTCCACATTTTCCATTTTCTGTTGAATTGTCTTGGACTACCTATCTTAGATATATTATTTTTTTATTCTTGACTTACTACTGCTTCTAATTGTTTTGTATTAAAACCCATGGTCCTCAAAAGATGATATTCCTAGAAGAGGAACACAAAAGCTCAGTGCCAATGTGCCTTTAGTCATAGAAAATAATATTTATCAAAATGAACTCCAGGAAATGGAAACAAGGTTTCTTTCTTCATTGCAGTATTAATTTTCCTTTCTTTTCTTTTCTTTTTTTTTTTTTTTTGGTCCGATCGTGGGGTCTGAACTCTGGGCCTGGGTGCTGTCCCTCAGCTCTTCAGCTCAAGGCTAGCGCTCTACCACTTGAGCCACAGCACCTCTTCCGGCTTTTTTCTTTTTGCTTATGTGGTGTTGAGGAATCAAACGCAGGGCTTCATGCATGCAAGGCAAGCGCTCTATCACTGAGCCACCTTCCCAGCCCAGTTTTCATTTTCTTTGCCTTTCTTTTTATCTTGTTTGTTCATTTATCTGTCTTTGGGAAGGTAAGAGGAGGCCCAGAAATGGAGGGACAAAGGGTGAACAAATGCAGCAGTGGTCCTCACTGGACACTATGTTGAAAATGAACCACACAACTTGCAAGTGGGGATGGGAAGGGAAAACTAGGAGAAAGTGGGGGAAGGGGTAACATTGTTCAAAAAGAAATATACTCTTTACCTGACTTATGTTAAGTACAACCCCTCTGCACCTCACCTTTGTAATAACTAATTTTTTAACCCCCCCCCATGGTCCTAATGTTGACATGTCTGTCTCCACTAGACTCAGTGCTCTTCCTCTGGGTTCACATAGAAAAACTGAAGAATGGGGCTAGGAAGGTGGCTCAGTGGTAGAGCGCTTGCCTTGCATGCCTGAGGCCCTAGGTTCGATTCCTCAGTACCACATAAGCAAAAAGAAAAAAGCCAGAAGTGGTGCTGTGGCTCAAGTGGTAGAGTGCTAGCCTTGAGCTGAAGAGCTGAGGGACAGTGCCCAGGCCCAGAGTTCA
>NW_012267329.1:5921662-5935776 GCF_000151885.1 Dipodomys ordii
GTGCTGTGGCTCAAGTGGTAGAGTGCTAGCCTTGAGCTGAAGAGCTGAGGGACAGTGCCCAGGCCCAGAGTTCAGGCCCCACGACCAGACCCCCACCTCAAAAAAAAAAAAGAAAAGAAAAACTGAAGAATGAACCCTGACCTCTCGCCTGCTACCTTGCCTCTCCTGTTACATATGCTCACCCTCCATCTATTTCCATTCAACAAAAGGAATCTCTACCAACCTAGTTGCCTATAACAGAAATGTGGATATATTCTGACACATTTCCAGCACGGTAACATCATCAATTCTCACCTGGCTCCTGTGCTACTGTCTCTCTTTACATGCTTGGCAGCACAACATATTATCTATGCAGTATACATCGTTATTGGGATGTGAACTCAGGAACTCATGCTTGCTTGGTTTGCTTGCTCAGCTAGCATTCTGCTATTTAAACAATGTCTTTGCATTTTTAGAGATAGACTCTCACAGAGTTTTTCCCTCATGGTCCTTTAGATTTGAGCCTCCTGATCAGAGGCATGAGCCACCAGAGTCTGGCATATAGGGATATATGTGTGTGTGTGTGTGTGTGTGTGTGTACACAGACATAATATATATCTTTACATAAGTCAGATAATGAATACATTTCTCTTTGAGCAGTGTCTCCTCTATCATCACAAAGATGGGCAAGAAGTTCTGAACAATATGTTCTTTTCATGACTGTAAATTCAGTTTTTATTTTCTGTATCCTTAACCACACACACAAAAAAACTTTAGCTAAAAAACACTTTTTCTTTCTGGTTTTGGTGTCAAGGAAATAGTATCCTCACAGAATAAGGTGAAATCAATCTCTTTTCCTCTACTCTTGGGAATAATTCAAGAAATATATGTGTTAATTAATTAAACATATGGTAAAATTTACCAGTGAATTAATTTTTTAATTTAGCTTTTTCATGGAGGAAAGTTTTTCTATTATTAATTTTACCTCTTGTTATATGTCTGTTGAGATTTTTCCTATTTCACTGTAGGCAATTTGGTTTTGCCTCTTGTTAGGAATTTTCCACTTCTGATTTTTTTTGGGGGGTCTAGTCGTGGGGCCTGGGCGCTGTCCCTCAGCTCTTCAGCTCAAGGCTAGTGCTCTACCACTTGAGCCACAGTGCCACTTCTGCTTTTTTCTTTTTGCTTATGTGGTGCTGAGGAATCAAACCCAGGGCCTCATGCATGCAAGGCAAGTGCTCTACCACTGAGCCACCTTCCCAGCCCCAAGCCTTTTTTTTGTTTGGTCCATCAGGGGGCTTGAACTCTGGGCCTGGGTGCTGTCCCTCAGCCTCTCAGCTCAAGGCAAGTGCTCTACCACTTAAGCCACTCCACCACTACCACTTCCGATTATATAGTTTGTAGATGTGCAGCTACTCAGACCTCTCTTGCAATCCTCATTATTTCAATAAAATTGGTTATAATGCCTCTTTTCATCTTGATTTCAGTCATTTGAATTTTTTTTTCATTTTTTTGTCATTTGTCATCAATCTTGGTAAATATTCATTTATTTGTTGGGTTTTCCCAAGAGCCAGCTAGTTTTTCATCATGAAGATATTTTAATTGTTCTTGCTTATGGAATGCAGTGTGTCATCTTACTGCATTGACTTGTTGTACAATGTTTAAAAGAAGGTAAATATGTTTGCCTTCTCTTTCACAATTCTATTTTTTTGGCAATTCTGTTTTCTTCTTATTAATTGCTATCTTTGCATAGTTGTACAAAGGAGGTCCAATTTCACAGAGCAGTTTATGACTACAACACATCATGATCAGTGTTACTCCTTCAACATTCTCATCCTCCTTCAGCCCACCCCTTCCCTTACTTTTCTTAATTATGTGGTATATACAACAGATTCATGACTGCATTCTCTCTCTCCTTCCCCCCTTCATTCATTACTCCTCTCCTCTTGGCCCCATCCACCTCTTGCTTGTAGCCATTTCTTGCTGCTGATTTTGTTGGGCTTTGACTATTTGAGCTATCACTAGCTATTATAGGTCAGTTAATTCATTTATAACCACATGCATACCTACCACCCAGGTGTCTACTTACAGATTTGTAAATACATTCTATCTACCACAAAATAGCAGGCAGAACAGTATTAGAGGAATAACAACACCAAACTTCAAACTCTATTACCAAGCCATAGTAATGCAAACAGCTTGGTACAGCCACAAAAATAGGCCTGAGGACCAATGGAACAGAATAGAAGACTCAGACACAAACCTATAAACCTATATCGAGCTAATATTCAATATGGAAGCCAAAAATATAGGCTGGAAGAAAGACAGGCTCTTCAACAAATGGTGCTGGCAAAACTAGATGTTGACATGCAGAAAACTGAAACTAGACCTTCATACAGCACCTGGCATCACCATCAATTCAAAGTCTATCACAGACCTCAATGTAAGACAGGGAAGCACAAAACTATTTACAGGAAGGGGTAGGAAAAACAGCAGGGCTCCTGGTGAAAACACCCAAATTCTCTTATTCTACTTTAGAAAATGTACAGTACACCATTATCTATATTAGCACATCAGAACCTCCTACTTATCAATTAATACCAATCTTTCTTTATCTTCTAATAATCAACTTTTGATAACATTCACTTGCTGTGGACTGCAATCCTCCAATTTATATTTCCCATGTAGCTAGAGTGCCAGTATATTTCCATAAAATAATTAAAGCTTAAAATAGAAATTAGTTGAATAGAGAACAAATTTGCTATATACTATCAATGAGCTACACAATGGAATTAGTGGCAAGATAGCATTTACCATTATTCAACAAAAAAGAGAGTCACACTTTGGTGACATAAATAACATCTCATTAACAACTCTTATGTGCTGTCAACTGCAGAGTACTGATCAAGGAAACCAAAGAAAATGGAAATAAATAGAGAAACATACTGTGCTTATGGACTGTGGTGCTTCTGAATAGTAATGATGACAGTTTTCATCCAATTGCAAGTTTAGTGCAAATCTTTTTTTAAAATTGGAGCAAGAGAGTCTTTTTTTCTGGTCATAATAGGTAAGCTTATTCAAAATTCCTATATAAAAACAAATGAATCACACATAGTTAAACTTGAAAAGAATAAAGTAAGAAGAGTTACCACACATAATTCCAACGTGTATTATATAGCCACAAAACCAAGTGTTCTTTGTGGTGGTGTGGGCACATAAATCAGTGAAACAGGATAGAAAACAGAAAAGTAAATATATATTAAGTTATGAAAAGTATGCCCAAGTGATTCAGTAGAGGGAAAAAAAAAACACTTTTCTAAATGATGCTGGCATCTGGGTAGGATTGGGATTTAGCATGACTAGACAAACATAGTCCTGAGTTTCCACCTTATATAAAAGCTGTGCTGGGCACTGGGGGCTCATACTTGTAATCCTAGCTCTTCAAGAGGCTGAGATCTGAGGATCGTTGTTTGGAGCTAGTCCGGGTAGGAAAGTCTGTAGGATGCTTATCTCCAATTAACCAACAGAGAACTGAAAGTAGCGCTGTTGCTCAAAGTGGTAGAGCACTAGACTTGAGCAAAAAGAGCTTAGGGATGATTCCCAGGCCCTGAGTTCAAGCCCCACAACTGAAAAAAATCAAATTAATTAATATGTAACATTGTAGACTCAATTGTAAAATGCAAAAGTATAAAAATTTGAGAGAAAAATAGAAGTGCTTTGGAATCTAGACCTACTCAAAGAATTCTTAGAATTCGCACCAAATTCCACTAAAAAAATAACCTGATACTCTAGACTTTGACAGAATTCAACAAAAATTTTTGCTGCTTAAAATATCCTGGTAAGAAAATCAAAACAGGCTGGGAAGTGCTCAGTTGTAGAGTGCTTGCCTTGCATACATGAGGCCCTGAGTTCAATTCCTCAGCACCACATAAACAGAAAAAGCCAAAGTAGGGCTGAGGCTCAAGTGGTAGAGTGCTAGTCTACAGCTGAAGAGCTGAGAAACAGCACCCAGGCAGAGTTCAGGCCCCACAACTGACCCAAAAAAAATCAAAACAGAAAGTCTAATGGAGAAGCCATATTTGTAAACCACAGAATCAGAATGCAGAATAAAGAACTCTTGTTTACTTAGTTTTATTTGCATATATAACACTATACAAAGGAGATTTCATTGACATTTCTATGCAAGTTTACAATGTATTCCAATCTTTACCTACCCTCCCTAATACAATTTCAACAGTCTTCTTTGTTCTTTTTTATATAAATTCCCACAATCCATTTTGAGCTCATTTATTCTCTTTCATAATTATTAGCCCACCTAGAAGAAAGTAAACACATAGAATAAGGAACTCTTAAAAACAGTTCTAAAAACAATAACCCAACCTGGGAACCAGTGGCTCATGATTATAATCCTGGATACTCTAAAGGCTGAGATCTGAGGACTGTGGTTCAAAGCTTGCCTGGGCAGAAAAGTCTGTGACACTCTTGTCTCCAATAAACTACCAAAATAACGCTGAATGTGAAGCTCTGGCTCAAATGGTAGAGCACTAACCTTGAGGAAAGAAAAAGCTCAGGGGTAGTGCCCAAGCCCTGAGTTTGAGCCCAGGACCAGCACAAATAATGATAGTAATAATGTTAATACTAATACAAATAGCAACCCAAGTAAAAAAAAAGGCAAAAGACACAGTGATATTTTATTGAAGAGATATGGAGATGCTATATAAGTTCATGAAAAGGTATTGACTTTTTTTGTTCTTTAGAGAAATGCAAAGGACATTACAATATCAGCACACACCTATCAAAACACTAAGATCAAAAAAAATCAGTGACAGTGCAAAATGGTGGTAAGAATACTAAAATGGGTATCACACATTCATCTGTGGTAGCTGTGTCAAATGATACAGCCACTCCAAATAGAGTTTGAGAGTTTCCTAAAAACTATTATCATGACTGCATATACATGTTATGTACTTATTCTAGAAAAGTGATCACATGTTTACACCCCAAAACCACAGATAAGTGTTCACTTCATTACAACTATCTTTTCAATATTTAGTATTTATTTCATGCTGTGTTGACTTGCCAAAAATTTCCAAAGTAATGTAACAGGACCAAATTTTTTGTCATCTTCTCTCTTAATGGGAATATATTTAGTATTCCCATGTTTAACAAATATATGCATTTGGCTTTAAATAGATATACATACCCTCTTGCCCTTACTTTAAATTCTAAAATCCAATCAGCTTTGAAAACTGAAACTTTTTTCCTAAGGTTGAGGCTTATACACTTTAGATGATTAACCCTGTTGTAACTGATAATTTAGTTTTTGTTCCATATTGTGCATGTGTTTCCTGTAGATGTATTCATTTATGTATTAGCTTATCAATCATGTTGTTTCAGAATTTCCTGAAAGTTAGGAAACTTATAGCTTTCACAGAATATTCTTTCTGTGACCTGAAATATCCAAATGCTTTGTTTGATTTGGATAAAGAAGATGGATTTGTATCTCTTCTTTATTTGACAATAAATCCCCTCTAATTTCATGGATGAACTCAACTTACTGACTGGCAATAAGCACAAAATCAGATGGGCATCTCTTTCAATAAAATCTAAAGTTTTACAGGTATTCTCACTTAAGCAGTGCAAACAATTGTTGCTGTTGATAGTTATTCAACTCACAATGTAGTATACCAACAATATGCCTGTCTGAATATAGATATTTGTATTGTGACACTCTCTCCATAAGCCTCATTTTCTGAGTTTCCTATCAGTTCTCTTTTCTGTCCTCTATCTTATCCTTTTTTGTTTTTTTTTCCTCTTGTATCTCTTTTGGTCTCTTGGGTTCCTGCCTCCGTGCCATCCCAAAGCATCAAAGGAGGCGGGGTAGTGGAAAGAGGAGTGAATAAGGGAAGTGTAAGATAAAGGAATCTTTTCTCATTTGGCAGAGTCCCCTGAACATGGAAGGAAGAGGAGTCTCCACAACTTCATTTTGACCTGAGACTTTGATCATCTTTCACATACACCCCCTATGTCCTCTCCTAACTGACCTAGACATCTCAGGAAAGCCCTGGTGAGTTAATGACATCTGACACAAGCAGATTCTATTGTCCACTGATTCTTCTTCAAGTAGACATCTCCCATGTCTTCACTATTTTTGTTCAACAGTCTCTATCCTTATTTCTCTCTATACCTAATAAAACGCTAAATCCCTATTCACATAACCCATATTGTTGATATTCCAATATTGCTTTCTTTATGATTTCCTTCATAAAGGGCTCTTATTCATTCATATGTGCCTGCCCACTCTAAAGCCTTCCTGATCTTCCATTTCTCACTCATCAGTCATACACCTACTAATGTTCTCTCATTGAATCTGTCATCCTCATACCAAGTTCATTTTACCTAAATTCTGGGTCAAATTATATCATGGGTGTGGATGTTGAGAATGGAAGTGATGGGTAAAACATGCCATGTTGGCATTCTGTAGTTTTTTGTTGCCATACTCTGGTATCGAGGGAAATGTTCAGGGCTCAAAAATGGACAAAAGAGCATAAAGACAGTGGAAATGCAAGTATAAGATTATTAGCAGTGTAAAGTTTGTTTTGTGAACACATTGTGCCATTCCCTACCCTGCCTTAATAACACATAGAATAGATGTACAAATAAAAAGTAAGGAGTTTTCTGGAAAGAGATAGCTCTTAGATAGTTCATGGACTCTCCCCTATTTCCAGTTCTAATCTCTATATCCTGTTTAAATGTTAGGACCCTACAGGGTATGGGGTGAATTTTTATTTCTATCAGTTCCTGCATGGAACACGGAAAAAGTTTGACATTTTGGAAGGGAAATTTGTCTTTGGTATCAAGTCAAACCAGGAGATTTGTGTCACTAAATGTATGCTTTTATATTGGCCTTGATGCCAAAGTAAGGGCTTTCCTCTCATTATAAGAGAACTAATGAGAACTTTGAGAACTAATGGGATTTTTAGTCTTTCTGTCAGCCAGCTTCCATTTCACAATTTCCAGGCAGGTCCAAAGTCCTCCTGTAATACACTTTGCTGTTCTGCTTTGGTCTTCTTTCTTTGCAGGGGACACTGTACCCCTAACTGAGTTCCAAAGATACCCTTGCCTACATGTAAATACAGATCATATTATGTAGCCCATCTTTTGTGTTACCAGAATAGTTTTTAGGCTCTGAGGTCCTGGATCCTTGTTTTTGGTTCTTATAATGCCACAATCTAGAACAAGTCATTTAACCTCTCCATTCCTCAACTTCCTGAGGCTTGAAAGGGAGTTATTAATATTAACCCACAGCCTTATTCTGAGGATCCAGTGCTACTTCTACTAACTTAAAACAGTGCCTAGAACAATAATGAATAATGAAAACTCTGATTATATGTTACTCTTGTAACACCACTTCATAATTTACTTCTCTGAAACAGTTACCATCTATCTAACAATGGTTTTTAGGAAGCCAAGACTCTTAGCTTTTCCTACTTTGGGGATATGATTACTTACTTGCATATGAAAATTTATTGCTACAGTGTTTTCATCATTAATATCTATCATCTTGGTCTTTCCTTCTTGTGTTGGTATAGGAACAAGGAAGAGACATTGGGATCAGTAAGTTGAGAAATAGATGAAATACATTTCCTGGTGAGAAATACATGAATAATAAGTGTTTGTTCAAGGTTGCAGCAAGACTCTTAGCCTGTCTTCAATACAAAGCCACTTATTTGAGTCCGTGGGTGTCTTAGCTCATTTCTCAGCTCAGTGATTAGTCACATGTACCACAACTAATGACTATTAAGATGAAATCTAGGCTCTTGCTGCTGTCTTTTTGAGACACTGCACCCTCATCTTCTGAAGAGAAATGGGCAGAGCCAATGCCATGGAGCAGAGGAACCACAGTGGGCGAGTGAGTGAGTTTGTGTTGCTGGGCTTCCCTGCACCAGTGCCCTTGAGGGCATTGCTGTTTTCCCTTTCTCTGCTGGCCTATGTGTTGGTACTGACAGAAAATGCACTCATCATTGTGGCAATTAAGAACCATCCCACTCTCCACAAACCCATGTATTTCTTTTTGGCTAATATGTCCTTCCTGGAGATCTGGTACGTCACTGTCACCATTCCCAAGATGCTTGCAGGCTTCATTGTGTCCACACAGAGTCATGGGCAGCTCATCTCCTTTGAGGGCTGTATGACACAGCTCTACTTTTTCCTGGGACTGGGCTGCACTGAGTGTGTCCTTCTTGCTGTGATGGCCTACGATCGTTATGTGGCCATCTGCCATCCTCTCCGCTACCCTGTCATTGTCAGTGGCCGGCTGTGTGTGCAGATGGCAACTGGTTCTTGGGCCGGGGGTTTTGGCATCTCCATGGTCAAAGTTTTTCTCATTTCTCGCCTCTCTTACTGTGGTCCCAACATCATCAACCACTTTTTCTGTGATGTCTCCCCATTGCTCAACCTGTCATGCACAGACATGTCCACAGCAGAGCTTACAGACTTTGTCCTGGCCATCTTTATCCTTCTGGGGCCGCTGTCTGTTACTGGAGCCTCCTACATGGCCATTACGGATGCTGTGATGCGGATCCCTTCAGCTGCTGGTCGCCATAAAGCTTTTTCCACCTGTGCTTCTCACCTCACCGTGGTGATCATCTTCTATGCAGCCAGTATCTTCATCTATGCCCGGCCTAAGGCACTCTCTGCTTTTGACACCAATAAGCTGGTCTCTGTACTCTATGCTGTCATTGTACCATTACTCAATCCCATCATTTACTGCTTGCGCAACCAAGAAGTCAAGAGAGCCCTACGTCGAACTCTGCATCTGTACCAGGGCCAGGATGGTAATCCCAAGAAATCTGGCAGAGATAGATAGAGGGAAGCTGTGAAGTCTGGCAAACTGTTGTTAAACTTGGATGAATGCCTTCTATGAAGTCCAGTGAAGTTCTTTGGGTCAAGATTAGGGGCTAGTTTCAAAGGCATTGCAAACAAACTGGGAATACTTACTATAATTAGTCCAGGAGGAAAAAAAGGATAGATCACAAGTTAGAAGCTAGATTTCTGCAGGAAGCAGCTATACAATCCAAGCTAGACAGTAGTCCAGTGTCATCTGCACTATTGTTATTTGCATAGATCTGATTCTAAGCAAAGAGCCACAGTGAGGCTTCGTGATGGTGTGAGTGACAAAGCAAGATGGTAAGAAACGATCAATTATGAGTTGGCAATATGTCACCTTCTGGATCACAGGGGCTTCTGGCATTGTTTCCTAATTTACCAGCTCATCTCCATATTAAACTAATGTCTGAGCACACTGTTTCTTTAGTCTCTGTCTTCCTAGTTGACTAGAAGTGTCATGGTGACAGGATCACATTTGCTTGTATATTGTTTTATTGCCATGATCCAGAACACTACCTAGCACATGGTGGCTATGAATAAATATAACAAATGAATACAGTTTGGAGCCAGATGGGTGAGACATGTGTGTGACAGCTGGAGGTGGGCTAGGCAGGTACTGGTCAGCCTTTTGGGGAGGGACCTGAGCAATATGTAAGATAGACCCTGAAAACATTGAACAGGGGGCTGGGACGGTGGCTCAGTGGTAGAGCACTTGCCTTGCATGCATGAGGCCCTGGGTTCGATTCCTCAGCACCACATAAGCAGAAAACAAAAGCCAGAAGTGGCACTGTGGCTCAAGTGGTAGCATGCTAGCCTTGAGCTGAAGAGCTGAGGGACAGCGCCCAGGCCCAGAGTTCAGGCCCATGACTAGACCCAAAAACAAAAACAAAAAAAACCCAAAAAACAAAAAAATTGAACAGATTTGGGCATATGTACATATGCATAATAACCAAAACAAGATAATACGTTTAACTCCCACGAAGCTAGCATTGTTAAAGTTAATTACCAGACATTCGATGGAATACATACTATAAAGGCACTGAAATAACATGATCTAAAAAGATAATGACAGAAAAATTATCCTACTATAACAGGTGAGCTTAATTAGGATGTGCAACAGCATCACAGGAATTGGCTTTATTTGTTTGCATAAACTTTACAAAAAGAAAAATGATTAAAATACTATCTGTAGCCACCAATGGACTTTTTTTTTGGGGGGGGGGTCTGGTCTGAGGTCTGAACTCTGGGCCTGGGTGCTGTCCCTCAGCTCTTCAGCTCAAGGCTAGTGCTCTACCACTTGAGCCACAGCGCCACTTCTGGCTTTTTATTCCTGCTTATGTGGTGTTCAGGAATCAAACCCAGGGCTTCATCCATGCAAGGCAATTGCTCTACCACTGAGCCACCTTCCCAGCCCCTGGACCTTTTTCTTATAAACTGCATTCTTCAGCAGAGCATGGTGATAAATATATTTATTTTAAATACACTTTTCTTGGTTGTCAAAATGCACAACTTTACTCATCTAGAAAGAGAGATGGTGTAAGAGTTTGTGAGTACAATTTCCAGAAATTTAGTTCCCAACTATTTCATTTAAGCCCCAGAACCCTGACGGCAATGAAGCCTCCATCTCCAGATGTGGTATCCAGCTGTTGCTGCTGTTTTATAGTTCTTGGTTGCCTGATATAGTCTATAGAAGGCTTTTAGAAGGTAAATCATCTCATAGCCTGTGGTATGTTGTACAAGATGGACTCAAACTCCTGGGCTTGAGTGATCCTTCTGCTTAAGCCCCCTGAGAAGCCTGGCTCTATCATACATTGTTTGTTAGGCTACACTTGAAAAAATTTTAATGTAATATACATTTTATGTGAGCCCAGATAATTAGAGTACCTTCAAAATATCTCATTGCAGTTCATTTAAAGTGACTAGATATGAAGTTTACCAAAAGTCTACTTCATAACTATCTCTGTAGAGTAAGTTTGTGAATGGGGCTGTGATCTGGGAAGGAAGCGTCCTCCTCTGGGCATCACAATTATAGCTATTACATGAACTTCTCTTAAAGGTTAGTTCCAGTTAGTAGGGAGTAAGAACAAGCTTCTGATTTTCTCCACTGTGCTTTCTATTATAATACAATGAAATGCATTAGCTTACCAAGCTAATCTTGACTCTAATTCTCCAATTCTGACTTTCTGACTTCCTGTTTTTAAGCCAACTTCAGTGTTTAGCACAATATTCTCCATATATCCTCTTAAAATAAATAAAAAATGAGAGGCTGGTTGATTGACATGAACTATGATGGGGAATGAATCCTTAACTGGACGGAATTTTGATAGTGAGCCTTATGGGTCACATTAAATTTCAAATAAAAAACATCCTAAGATTTTTTTACAGGAAGTATTAATTATTTGATTATGTTTGTGCTGTCCTCAATTGATATACAAACATTTCAGATGATTTCAACAAGAATATAGGATTTTAAATTTCCTTGTTCCTTTGGAGGCTGCTTATTTCATTTCATATTCATAATTTTTCAGTCTTCCAAAGTATTGCATAGATGATGTGACTTTTATAATTCTGAGGTTCAGGGCTGGGAAGGTGGCTCAGTGGTAGAGCGCTTGCCTTGCATGCCTGAGGACCTGAGTTTGATTCCTCAGCATCACATAAGCAAAAAGAAAAAAACAGCTGGAAGTGGCGGTGTGGCTCAAGTGGTAGAGTGCTAGCCTTGAGCTGAAGAGCTGAGGGACAGCGCCCAGGCCCAGAGTTCAGGCCCCACAACCAGACCCCAAAACAAATAATAATTCTGAGGTTCAACAGTCTCTTGCATACATACAAGATGGAGGAGAACAGCATCTATCTGAGCCATTTATACAGGAGATTTATTCAGAGTGACCAGAGGCAGCTACATCTACAGGCTACAAAGAATCAATATAGATGATTTCTGTGCTCACAATGTCTGGTGGTTCCCACCAATGTGGAATAAACTGCAAGGATTTTAGTCTGCCTTTCAAATTTTCTCATAGCTTAATCTAGAATTTCCTTTTAGCCTTTATTTTCATCTCTTGTGCAAACCTTGTACTTTTGAATATTCATTGTGATTACCAGTTATTATCTACTCTAAGTTAATAATTCCACTAATTTTATTACTCGCTACATTTAACATTGAACAGTCAGCAAATATTCCTTAAACCTTCCAGAATAAAGAAATTTCTAAAACAAAAAAGAAGGATAATTGGTCTGCAACTATGAAAATCCAGCTTCCATGGATCAAAAATCCCTTTCAATTATGGAACACAAGACTGAAGACAAATAGAGAGAAGAGTGGACAAATGCATATATAATACTCAATGTATGTATGTGAAAATAGAGCCAGGTAACTTGAGGGGAATGTGGGGCTGAGACAGATTCAGGGGATGGAGAATGATGGAAGAGATAACATCTTGATGAATTATATTTATAAACTGGCATGCATGGAAACTCCTTTGTAAAACTACTCTATATATAAGATGTTAAAATCAAAGTTAATATACTTCTGTATATATATATATATATATATTATACACATTATATAAATATACATATATATGTCACCCAAATAAGACTGAGAAATACCAAATCAGAAGAGGCTAGTTTCCTACACAAAGTATGGTATTTTGGACTGAATAAAAATATTGATAAAATAATAAAATCTGAATATATTGTGGAGATAGTGAAAGTTGACAGAGATAAAAATTGATAAAATGTAAATAGCTAACAGTAACATCTTCCAATCCTTACTTTTGACAAAAATAAATGGAATGAAAGATGATTATATTATGGGAAAGCAAAAGTGAGAAAGGAGTACTTGAGTACCTGAAAAAAATCTAACAGTATTACCTAATAAAATCTAATATTATCCCAAAATAAAAGAACTATTTAAAACAATTGCTTTTAGACCAATTTAAGAGAAGTTTGATTGATTACAGAGACCTCTACAAAATGATAGTTTTCTGTCCTTCCTTTCTTTTTCTGTTTGTTTTTTGGGGTCCGGTCATGGGGCCTGAACTCTGGGCCTGGGCGCTGTCCCTCAGCTCTTCAGCTCAAGGCTAGCACTCTACCACTTGAGCCACACTGCCACTTCTGGCTTTTTTCTTTTTGCTTATGTGGTGCTGAGGAATCAAACCCAGGGCCTCTGGCATGCAAGGCATGTGCTCTACCACTGAGCCACCTTCCCAGCCCCCTTCCTTTCTTTTTCATTTAATGCATTTTTATTGTTAGTGTAAAGGTGATGTACAGAGTAATTACAGTTATATAAGATAAAGAGTACATTTCTTTCAATGCAAAACTTCTAACAAAATTCTGACCAATCAACTTCAGTAATTCATCAAAAAAATCATACACTATAATCAAACAGGATTCATTTCAGGGATGCAAACCTGGTTCAATATATGCAAGTCAATTAATGTAATTCATCTCATCAACCAAGCAAGAGAAATAAGCACATGATCATCTTATTAGACACAGAAAAAGCATTTGGCAAGATCCAACTCTCCTTTATGATGAAAGCTCTGGAAAATCTAGCAATCTATGGAACAAAGGCTGTGTATGACAAACCTACAGCCAGCATTATACTTAATGGTTAAAAACTAAAGCTATTTCCTCTAAATTCAGGAATGAGAAAAATATGTCTGCTCTCTCCACTCGTCTTCCACTTAGTATTAGAATGCCCAGCTAGAGCAGTAAAGCAAGATGCAAACATAAAGGGGATACAAATAGGGAAAGATAATGTAAAACTCTCCCTCTTTGCAGATGACATGATCTTGTATTCCAAGAACCCCATGGACTCTACTCCTAAATTAGTTGAGCTGATTTGAAACTTTGGCAATGTAGCAGGGTATAAAATTAACCCTCAAAAATCAATGGCTTTTCTTTTTTTTTTTTGCCAACTCCTAGGACATCATTTATTATAAAATTATTCACTGTGACAAAATCACCTGACAGAATTCTTCAGTGAAAAAAAATGGGTGTAGAAGTTTTTAGGAGGACTTAAAACCTTTTTTAAAATTAATTATATGTTGAAGATTTTTATTCATACAAGTATTTCTTTATTTTCTGTTTTTTGGGGGGGGTCCGGCCATGGGGGCTAAACTCTTGGCCTGGGTGCTGTCCCTCAGCTCTTCAGCTCAAGGCTAGAGCTCTACCACTTGAGCCACAGCGCCACTTCCGGCTTTTATTCTTTTTGCTTATGTGGTGCTGAGGAATCGAACCCAGGCCTCATG
>NW_012267329.1:5937133-5939717 GCF_000151885.1 Dipodomys ordii
GAAACACAACAAATCAAAGAAAGGCTGGACAAATGGGATTGCATGAAGCTGCAGAGCTTCTGCATGGCAAAGAACATAGCTAGCAAGATCAATAGAAAGCCCACAGATTAGGAAAGCTTTACTGGCCATACAACGGACAAGGGCCTCACATCTAAAATATACTTAGAACTCAAAAAATTAAATGCTCCAAAAAGAAATCCTCAAAGAAACAACCGCTCAATTAATAAGTGGGTTGAAGACTTAAAGAGAGACTTCTCTGAAGAGGAAGTAAAAATGGCCAATAGACACATGAAGAAATGCTCAACCTCTCTAGCCATAAAAGAAATGCAAATCAAAACAACATTGAGATTCCACCTTACCCCAGTTAGAATGGCTATAATCAAGAAATCTAATAACAACGGATGTGGCTAAAACGCTATTGTACTATTGGTATTACTGTAAACTTGTTCAGCCACTCTGGAAAGCAGTATGGAGGTTCCTTAAAAGACTATACATAGAACTTCCCTATGAACCAGCAATCTCAATTCTGTGCATTTACCCTAATGATCACAAACAAGGCCAAAGTTACTAGCACAACTATGTTTATCGCAGCATTATTCACTATAGCTAAGATAATGGAACCACCCAGATGCCCCTCAGTAGATGAATGGATCAAGAAAATGTGGTGTGTGTGTGTATAAAATTCCATTATATATATATATATACACATATATATATGTATATATGAATTCTATGTCTCTATCAGAAAGAATGATATCACCCCATTTGTAAGGAAATGGAAAGACTTGAAAAAAATCAGATTAAGTGAAGTAACCCAGACCCAAGGAAACATAGGTCCCATGGTTTCCCTTATTTGCAATAATTACTTTATGTATAGGACAATCTTAGCAGATAAGCAGAATAGCTCAATAGCTATCTACATATGACCACATAAGATGATGCTAAATTAAATGAACTCCAAGATATGGACACCATGTCTTGTCATTGTGATTTCTTTGCTTTTTTCTATATTCTTCCCCCTATGGTGTATCCCTTGTTGTCACTGTATTTGATTTTGGTACCTTGGTATTGTATCTACGTTTATGTGAATTAGGGAAGGGGAACAACAAAATGGTGAGACAAAGGAAAAGAGATGAACCAATGCAACAGCAACACAAGACAATATGTTGGATGTGATCTGTACAAGTTGGTGTGGGGGCAGTGGGGGGTGGGAAAGTAGGAGAAAAATGAGGGAAGGGGTAACAAGAAATGGGACAAGAAATACACTTATTACCTTACTTATGTCACTATAACCACTCTGTATATCACCTTGACAATAAAAAGTAATTAACATGAAAAGAGTACATTTCTTTTTGAACAAAATCACTCCTTTCCTCACTCTCTCCCAGTCCTTCCTTTCCACTTACCATGATGTGTGAGTCATCATGTGTTCTGTGCTGATATTTTGAAATTTTACCTGAAATTTTAATTCTCATGACATTCATTTATTGAGATTGTTAATTCATAAGAGAGACTTAAAATATGGAATAATTGGCAAGAAGAAAAATTACTGATTTATGCATTTATTACTAACAAATTAAACCCGTTCTTTCAGAAATCACTGCTACGTGCGAGAAAGCATGAGGAGACAATGTCATGCGGCACAGAGAAGGAAGGCCTACAAGGCAGGGCAAGGTGAGGAACCTTCTCTTAGAATTATTCCTCAGGGCAAGATCTCCTGCCCTGACTTTCCCATTTCATGATGACCAGTGGATCCACTCTCCCCAGAATTCATGTCAGTCATCATTTGTTTTTAGAAAGAGGAAAAGGAAGAATGGGGGAGGTAAACGAGGAGCAAAAGAAAGAGGAAGCAAAAGCTAGGTCCACTCTCCTCCATCATATTCCAATAATTCACACATAGAATAATTCAGGTCCTCCAGGACTGTACAAAGATTCTTCAGGATTCCTTTTTACTTCAGTCCCTTGCTTCAACTCCTTTCAGCTACCTTTGGCTACTAATGTAGCCAAGAGTGTATTTATGGTATTGTATTCTTGCAAAACTTTTAGCAGTCAATTCTAGGTTTTATAGTTACTTGGACCACACACAGAGGGACTATCTGCTTTACTCTGAACACACACCGCACACTTCCCAAGCATTCAGTCAGTGACTGCTGGTATCCAAGGCAGTGGATATAACCTCTTGTCAATGCAGAGATCCATGACTTTGTTACCTTACCTTTTACTATCATTACTCTGTATTCTATTTTTGCCAGTCCTGAGGCTTGAACTCTGGTCCTAGTGGCTGCCCCTGAGCTACTTTTGCTCAAGACTAGCCCTCTACCACTTGAGCCACAGCACCACTTCTGGGATTTTTCTGTAATTAATTGGAGATAAGAGTCTTACAGACTTTCCTGCCCAGGCTGGCTTTGAACCATAATTCTCAGATCTCAGCCTCCTGAGTAGGATTACAGGTGTGAGCCACCATACCTGGATCACTACTATATATTCTTTATTATGCAAGTCTCTCTGAACATAGAGCCTTCTCAAATTCTATTGATCAAATCCAGGCTATAATTCATAAGTCTAACACAAATAATATTCTACA
>NW_012267329.1:5939987-5944634 GCF_000151885.1 Dipodomys ordii
GAGTACATTTCTTATCAAGCATTGTTGCCTCCTCCTTTGTTTTTCCCCTACCATCCCTCTCCTCCCACCTCCACAACTATACTTACCCCCATCCCCTGCATTGTGCATAAATTGTAAAGTTCATTTTTCAACATAGTGTCTTGTACATCTCATTGTTATGATGGGGCAACCTGTATTCTTATTTAAACATTTTTTCCCTTCCCTTCCCCAAATTATACCAATATCAAATATAGTGAAAACTCTTTTGAAGTAGGTCAACTTAAACAAAAAATTCTGATTATGCAACTTTAGTACTACCTTTCTTCCAAAAGGAATGACACCTCTTAGATGATACTTCTCAGATAATACCTCTTTGATTGTTGTTTCTAGTTTACTAATGGAAAACACATATGAGTTCTCACATGTTACAGCACAGATAATATTCTATGTTCATATGGCATGTAAATTGTGTATATCTGTTTTGAAGAATTTAGCTCAATAAAACTAGGCATTATTTGATCCTGGGGCTTGAACTTAGGGCCTGGGCACTGTCCTTGAGCTTTTTTGCTCAAGGATAGCACTCTACCACTTGAACCACAGCTTTACTTGTGGCTCTTTGGTAGTTAATTGGAGAAAAGGGTCTTAGGGACTTTCCATCTCAGGCCAGCTTTGGACTATGATCCTCAGAGCTCAGCCTCCTGGATAGCTAGGATTACAAACATAAGCCACTGGTATCCAGCTAGGAAATTTTTAAAATAATGAGTAAGCTAGGTATGGTGGTGTATGTGTGTCATCTCAGCTGCTCTAGAGATGAAGATCACAAGGATTTCTGTTGGAGGCTAGCCCAGATGAGAGGAGAGTTAGTGAGTCCCATTTCAACAAATAAGCCAGCCAGGTGCTGTTGGCTCACAACTATAATCTTAGCTACTCAGGAGGCTGAGATCTGAGGATCGAGGTTCAAAGCCAGCCCGGGCAGGAAAGTTCATGAGACTCTTATCTCCAATAAACCACTAGAAAACTGGAAGTGGCGCTGTGGCTCAAGCGATAGAGCATTTGCCTTGAGCTGAAAAGCACAGGGACAGCACCCAAGCCCAGAGTTCAAGCCCCACAACTGACAAAATAAAAAGCCAGATGTCATCCCACCTATGGAAGAGGTAAAATCAGGTGGATGTTAGTATGGGACCCAATCCAAGCAAAAGCCAGACCTTATCTGAAAAAATAATTCTAAAGTATTACAGGAAGGAGTAGAGGAAACACTAGGATTTCTAGGCCTGGACCAAAACTTCCTAAGTAAAGATCCAGAGTCACACAAATCAAAGAAAGACTGAATAAATGGGATTTCATCAAACTGGAGAGCTTCTGCATGGCAAACATAGCTAATAAGCTATATAGAAAGCCCACATAATGAGAGACAATTTTTACCAGCTATGCATCAGGCAAGGCCTCATATCTAAAATATACTTAGAGTTAAAAAAATTACCCCCCCAACTTAACCCTCAAAAATTCAACAACCCAATCTATAAATGGGCTAAAGATTTAAAGAGAGACTTCTTAAAGGAAGAAGTAAGACTAGCCACATGAAGATATATTCAACATCTCTGGACATAAAAGAAATGTAATCAAAACAACATTCAGATTCCACCCCACACCAGTTAGAATGGCCATTATCAAGAAAACTAACAATCACAGATGCTGGTGGGGATGTGGCCAAAAGAAATGCTAGCAGCTAGCTACACTATCAGTGGGAATGCAAACTTATTCAACTACTCTTGAAAGCAGTATGGAGGTTCCTCAAAGACTAAACATAGAGCATCCCTATCACCCAGAAATCCACTCCTGGGCAGTAAAGCAGACCACACTAAAACTATCAGCACAACTATGTTCATTGCAGCATTGTTTACCATAGCTAAGATATGGAATCAATCAAGATGTCCCTCAGTGGATTAATGGATCAAGAAAATGTATATATACACAATGGAATTCTACTCATCCATCACAATATTATATCATTTGTAAGGAAATGAAAAGACTTGGAAAAAATTATATTAAGTGTAGTGAGCCAGGCCCAAAGAAACATAGGTCGCATGGTTTCTCTCATTTGTGGTAACTAGAATGTGCCTATAAATCTACAAGTAAACACATCAGATGATTAAAAATTATACTAATATACATACATATATACATACACTGGGACAAGATAAATTATATATGATCTAGTCATTCACACACTGAGAATATGTATAGGAGTTGATGACAAAGGCTCAATAGCTATGTGCATATGATCAATAAAATAATACTTCATGAAACAAACTCCAAGAAAAGGAAACGAGATCTTTTATAGTTGTTGTTGTTGTTGCTGTTTTTGTTTTCTTCTCCTTTTGTCTTGTTCATTGGTTTGTATTTGAGAAGGTAAGGGAGACAGAAAATTTAGAATAAAGAGTGAACAAATATAACAGTGGTACTCACTAGACACTATTTGGAAAATGAACTATGTATCTTGTGGGTGGGGATAGAAGGGAAAAACTAGAAGAAAATGAGGGAAGGGAAGTGATAGTTCAAAAAGAATTGTACTCATAAACAAAGGAGGAGGCAACAATGCTTGATAAGAAATGTACTCGTTATCTTGCCCATGTAATTGTAACCCCTCTGTACGGTATTTTCACAAAAAGAAAGAACAAAAAAAAGAATTGTACTCATTACCTGACTCAAATAGTTGTAACCCCCATGCGTATCACCTCTACAATCACAGTAACAAATATATGTACAATTTTAAACGTTATAGAACTTTCTTTTTATGTCTGACTTGTAGTCCATTGTATGGATATATCATTTTTGTTTATCCATGCATAAATTGGCATTTGGAAAAAAACTGGAGATATGGCTGAAGTGGTAGAGCGCATTCTTAACTAGCATGAAGCATAATTTTTCTTTTTTTTCTGTCAGTCCTGCGGCTTAAATGCAGGGGCTGAGCACTATCCCTGAGCTCTTGGTTCAAGGCTAGCACTCTATCACTTTGAGCCACAGTGCCATTTCCAGTATTCTACTGGTTAATTGGAGATATGAGTTTTATGGACTTTCCTTCCCCAGGCTGGCTTTGAACCAAGATCCTCAGACATGAGCCATCAGCAGCTGGTTTGAAGGTAAAAATTTAAACCCCAGTGCTGCTAAATAAAAATAAGTAACAAATGAATAAATTAACACTAAAATCAATTTTCCTAATTATAATTTGCTATCTATTGACTAACCTTTCTTCAATCCTCCTACTCTATACTCTCTCTGGACTCTAGAAACTACTAATCTATTCTCAATTTCCATGAGATCATTTGCTTCAGATTTTGCCTATGAATAAAAGTCATACTATATATATTTGAGTAAAGTTAAAAGAAATAATAAACATTTTAATTAATGTGTAAAAATGCTTGGGACATTGTACACTGTGTATGTGTAGTATGTGTATCCAAACATCCACATAGTACCTCATATATATGTATAATTCTATGTAAACTATACTTGTAAAGTAATAGAAGAGTAAACCATTGGTTTTTTATTTTTAAAATGAAAAAACAAATGTATCTGTTGTCTTATTTATCCAGTTTGGGTTCTTGTAATGGCTTTTGAATAACTTTGTACTTTATCCCCTTATTTATATGAGTTAGATAAAAGGACCACACCATAACCGCAGGTTGACAGAAAAAGAGACTTGTAAGTTATTGTTTTAGGCATCTCAAGTTAGAGAGATTCCGTTTGCCCATCCATGTCCCTGGACATAACCTCTGGCAGTGCACACAGAGTTTCCCTAGGGCCAGGACAGACTTCATGTGAGATCCCTGGGGAGAGACAGGGGCATAAGGTATATAAATGCTAAATATATTCTCCTGTCTTTGCTTCTACCTTATTTTACTGCTGCAGTACACCATACAATCTAAGCAAAGACTAGACTTTGATCTTCGTATAATATAAACACCTGCCGAGCAACCTGCCTTTCCATTATCAGCTAAAAATGACTGCGAATTTGGCATGCCCAGAGAGGGCAGATGGAGAGTGGTGAATGGCTGGAGGTTCTCAGTGGAAGTGATTGTCCTCTGAAGAAAGCTCCAAGGAAAATGAAGAGAAACTTGGTAAGCTATCAGCAGATATCTTTCCTGGGCATGTGAAATCCTATAAAGGAAATTACAAAGAAAATGAACATTCTGGTAGAGTATAGTACAGCCAAGTTTGGGAAATTTGGGCAGGTACAGGATCTTCTATCTCCAGAGAAAGACATACAGGACATTTTTCTTAAGAAATCTGTCAAGGATTTGCTGTCTTTGGAACAAGCACTTAGGAGGCTGAAAATAGTTCTGTAACAAAATTTTGTACACCTGTCCTTAGAGAGCATAAAGATCTCAAAGCTTGGTGCTGTGAATTCTGGTAATAGAAAAAAAAATCATAAGATTTGTTAGGAAATGGAAAGACTTGGAAACAATTATATTAAGTGAAGTAAGCCAGGCCCAAAGAAACATAGGTCCCATGGTTTCCTTTATTTGCAATAACTAGTATATGCCTGAGACAAGCAGAAATGGTCAGATAAGTTGATGTTAGGTAAAATGAACCCCAAGATAAGGACTCAAATGGTTTTTCTTTCATGCGATTGTTTCTAACATATTTATAAGATGATTTCTTTGTTGC
>NW_012267329.1:5944714-5945420 GCF_000151885.1 Dipodomys ordii
GTATTTGATGTTGGTATAATTTGTGGAGGGGAAGGAAAAAAATGTTTAAATAGGGATACAGGTGGACCCATTGCAACAATGAGATATACGAGACGTTATGTTGAAAAAGGAATTTACAACTTTGGCACAGGCAGGGAAGGGGGTAGAGATGGGGGGAGATGGGAAGGGATGGGAAGGGGAAACAAAGGAGGAGGCAACAATGCTTGATAAGAAATGTAGTCATTACCTTGCTTATGTAATTGCAACCCCTCTGTATGGTATTTTCACAATAAAAAATCATAAGATATACTCTGCATTCCTCCAGGTTAAGAGGCTAAGAGGCACATTTGTGACAAAGAGAGTGGAAGAGAATATGGAGTGGCAGGGATATGCTTGAGTATATGAAAAATATCACTAGAATGAAGACAAGGATAAAGGCATAAATAATCTGAACTCAGAGCTCCTCAAAGATGCCATAATCCTGTTCTCCAGGAAATGTTTTGCCATATATCAAAACTATAACAGAAAAAGTGAGCAAATGAGAATGGTTGTATTTTTATAAGAAATGGTTTATACTCATGTCATATGTGTGAGCATGCATGAGAACTGTAACACAAATATAATAGTAGCTAGTTAAGATATGGAACCAACCCAGATGCCCCTCAGTAGATGAATGGATCAAGAAAATGTGGTATATATACACAATGGAATTCGATGCCTCCATCAG
>NW_012267329.1:5949240-5963955 GCF_000151885.1 Dipodomys ordii
AAGAAATGTACTCATTATCTTGCCCATGTAATTGTAACCCCTCTGTACAGTATTTTCACAATAAAAAATAAATAAAAAATATAATAGTAGCTAGTATAACCACGGTCCAAGACCTTGTTAAGAGGCTTTTCATTAATCACATTTAACCATCATGACAAACCAGCCAGGTAGGCATTGCTATCAATATCCTCGGTATATAAAAGAGCACATTCAAGTACATTTTTCTTAAGTGATTTGTTCAGCATGACTCTTAAGGCCAGTGAGTCTTAAATTCTATGAACAAGTGAGTGCATAGGATATTATAGGGATGATCAAAATGTGGACTATGATTCATGGCTTCAGGAAACAGAGGCTCTCTACACTGTGCTTCTCCCATGCAAGGGGTAGGCACAGGTGAAAAAGCACTACTGTACTCTCAGAGCCAGCTGAAATATCACAGCTATTGCCTGATCTGATGTTATTCTTCCTATTTGCTTTTAGGAAGAACAAAGGTTTGTGAAGTGAGTTCCTAGTTAAATAGGCCATAGATAGAGAGAAGAGACAGAGACAAAGACAGACAGAGACAGAGAAAGAGACACACAGAGAAACAGAGACAGAAGATCTACCTTCATAGAAAAGAAACTGAGATGAAAATAGATAGTACGATTCAAATCATTGTTACCAGGTAACTTGCAGTCAGCGTGAAAGTGAATTTTAAAAACTCTGATGTTTTTCTTCACATTTAAAGGAGAGTCTAACTAAAAGAAATTGTTTTATGAGTCTTGTTCACAGGATGGCTGAATTATTAACTTAGTTTGTCTTGTGTCTGATGCCACAGGCCTGATCCTTATTCACAGTGGATTAGTCATGCTGGAGTTGAACATCACTCTGGTTAGTGAGTTCATCCTGGTGGGCTTCCCCACTGCTCCATGGCTGCAGATCCTGCTCTTCTTCCTCTTCCTTCTGGTCTACCTGCTAGTGATAGCAGAGAATCTTGTTATCATGATCACTGTCTGGGTCACTGGCTCCCTCCACAAGCCTATGTACTATTTCCTGTGTAGCTTGTCCTTTCTGGAAGTCTGGTATGTCTCTGTGACAGTCCCCAAGATGCTGGATGGATTCCTCCTGCAGAGACGGCGCATCTCCTTCAATGGTTGCATGACCCAGCTCTACTTCTTTATCTCACTTGCCTGCACAGAATGTGTGCTCCTGGCAGCCATGGCCTATGACCGCTACGTGGCCATCTGCCATCCTCTTCGATATCCAGTCATCATGACTACAGGTTACTGTGTGCAGCTGGTGGCTCTCTCTACGTGACTGGCTTCATGATCACTGTGATCAAGGTCTGTTTCATCTCACGGGTAACCTTCTGCGGTTCCAATGTCATGAACCACTTCTTCTGTGATATCTCACCAATCCTCAAATTGGCATGCAAAGACATGTCCACAGCTGAGCTAGTGGACTTTGCGTTGGCCATTGTCATCCTTATCTTCCCACTCACCACCACAATCCTTTCGTACGTCTACATCGTGTCCACCATTCTGCGCATACCCTCCACTCAGGGAAGGAGGAAGGCCTTCTCCACCTGTGCATCCCACCTCACTGTGGTCATAATTTATTACACAGCCATGATTTTCATGTATGCCAGACCCAGAGCTATTGCATCATTTAATTCCAACAAACTCATCTCAGCTGTATATGCAGTTGTCACACCTATGTTAAATCCCTTTATTTACTGCCTAAGGAACCAGGAAGTCAAGAATGCTATCAAAAAGACCTTGGGGATTGGCTAGTGCCTCCTGCTGGACTGATCCCTGGTACCACATGTCATATGCTGACATTTATCATGGTACTGTTTATTATTAGCACTGACTGCCCCACTGCTGGGGAAATATGAACAAGAACATAATTGAGAAACAAGACATTTATTATGGATTACTCTAAGTATGAACTGTTATTTTACGCTGTAGACAGACACCAAAGTACCTTAAAATGATATTATAATTTAATACATTGAATTTCAATACTTAATTATTAAATACAAGGTTATGTTTAACATATTTTAATGCATGTAAGCTATCAAAATATAGCTCTAGTTCTTTAAAAATCCACGAATTCCTATCAACTCTGCATGAATTCCACATTCGTTTGTTGGTCTTTCAAGTTTCTTTGTAGTATGAGCGCCACAATCCTTTCTGTTTTCAACTTGATGTCTTGCCTATGATGAACTTGTACAGATGAATAGGAGAATTTTTACTTACAATATTTTTTAAACTTGATTTTATGATTCAATACTTTTAACTATTTTCTGCTATTTGCTACACTTTCACATTGAACACAGGTCACAAACTGTCCTTCAAATTCATATGGATAAAGAACTTTCTAAAAATCATAATCTGTTGGGTGCTGGTGACTCATGCCTATAATCCTAGCTACTCAGAAGGCTGATATCTGAGGATCGTGATGCAAAGCCAACCCAGACAGGAAACTCTGTGAAATTCTCATCTCCAATTAACAACCAGAAAACTGTTGTTCCAAGAGGTAAAGTACTAGCCTTGAGCAGAAGAGCTCAGGGACAGCATCCAGGCCCTGAGTTCAAGCCCTACAACTGAAAACAACAACAACAAGAAAACAATCCTGTAACCCTAAAATCCTCCATTCTTTTCATTAAGAATAGTCCATTTATATTCTTGCAGTTTTTCTATCCACCTAAAATTATCCCCAAATGAAGTGTTTTTAAAGGATAAATTCCATTGTGCTATTATTATTAGGGTTTTTTCCCCTGTGAAATAATGTAATAGATCTTTTTTCCTGATTTAAAGGCTTCTATACTTAAGGTATATGGACCATCAGTAGGATGTTCAGGAAATGCTTTACATTCTTCTGAGAAAAACTGTTGTAGTTTTACATGGATGAAATCTCTTGAAATTCATAGACAAATGCTTTTTTCTTTAACTGGCTGATAAGGAGAGAAACATAGAAACCTAACACACAAAAAGTGTTAGGTTTGGGCTGGGAAGGTGGCTCAGTGGTAGAGCGCTTGCCTTGCATGCCTGAGGACCTGGGTTTGATTCCTCAGCACCACATAAGCAAAAAAAGCCAGAAGTGGCACTGTGGCTCAAGTTGGTAGAGCGCTAGCCTTGAACTGAAGAGCTGAGGGACAGTGCCTAGGCCCAGAGTTCAGGCCCACGACCGGACCCCCCCCAAAAAAAGTGCTAGTTTTACTCTCCTTCATAAAATTGCATCTAGTTGAATAAACTAATTTAGATCTTCCAGAACTAGCAATATTTGTCTAGGATTCTTCTTTTCTTTAGGCCTTACATCAGCTCCTCTTAGCCACTTTTTGACTAACTACCTAGACAGAGTACATCTGTGGGCTTTTGTTCTTGTAAAACTTTAGCAGTCCATTCTAGATTTTAGGCTCGCTTGAGGTACAATTTGTAGCAAGGATTCCAAGAGCTTAATAGGCTGTGGATACCTTGAGAAGCAGACAGGGCTTCTGTTTCCTGGTGTCCAGGACAGTGGTATGGCCTCTAGTTCCAGCAGAAAGTAGCTGTTCTATTATCTTACCTTTTGCTGTGATTGCTTTGTATTCTTTCCGCTAAACTGAAAGCCCTTTCAGCCTTTTCCTACTGATAAAATCCTTCCTATAGTCCTGTATCTAGCATAGAAAACACTGTATCTGACACAAAGCAGTTTTAGAACCGTGTTTGTTGTTTAGATTTTTTCATGTCTCTTGTTATGTGTGGTTTTTCCTATGGTTATTTTCTTGTTTTCTCCCAGATTGACTGAGGTATGATTGACAGCATAAAATTGTATTCACTTCAGGTTGACATCATGATGATTTGCATACCATAATCAAGCTAGTTGACCTATCCATCATCACTGCATATATTTGCTCTTCAGCATGTCAGGAATTTTTCAACTAAACAATTATTATGAACTGGAGTCTCCTTGGTATATATGGGAGCCTAGGACATTATGCATCTTAGATCTGAAAGTTTGCACTGTTTATTACCACCCATTCTTCTCCACCACTGCCAGGCCCTGGCTACTGAAAATGTACTTCTATTTCAGTCTTTCACAATATAAGATCAGGCGGTATTTTGTGTTTCTGGCTAATTTCACTTAGCATATGTCCTCCAGTTGATCCATGCCATTACAAAGGACTAGATTTTCTTCTTTTTAAAGAATGATTAATATTATATCGTACAAATAAATGACATGTTGTTTATGATTCATCATTGGTATAATAAGCTTCTTTGGTTTTTTCTATTGCTTTTGTTTTCTATTTCACTTATTTCTGCTCTTATCTTTTATTTGCTCTCTTCAACTGGCTTTAGGTTTAGTGTGGTCCTCTCTAGTTCCTTGAGATATACAAGCATGTTGTTTACTTATGGTCTTTCTCTTTTTCATAATATAGGCATGTATTTCTATAAACATTCTTTTTGGAGTAATTGTGTTGCATTCCATAAATTTTAATATATTTCATCTCTACTTTCTTGTCTCAAGATATTTGTCATTCCTTTTATGATTTCTATTTCTTTTTAATATAAAAGCTTGGACTTACTGTAGTTAAACACATGAAGTTCATTCACCTATGGAGTTTTCAACAGCATGTTTGTTAATTGCCACATATTTGTGAATTTTAAATTTTCTTGATTTCTAGTTTTACCTCACTGTAGTAAAAAAATGCTTGACAGTACATATATACAGTGGACTTCTATGCTTCCATCAGAAAGAATGACACCACCCCATTTGTAAGGAAATGTAAGGACTTATTAAGTGAAGTAGGCCAGACCCAAAGAAACATAGGTCCATGGTTTCCTTATTTGTAATAATGTATACATCTAGGATAATCTTATCAGATGAGCTCAATAGCTATGTACATATGACCATATAAGATGATGTTAAGCAAAATGAATCCAAGACATGGACATAGAGGTTTTTATTTGTTGTTGTTCTTAATGTACTTCGTGATTTCCTTTTTCTTTTGTGTTTTTTTTTCTGCCTGTGGTTTATCCCTCTTATCACTGTATTCGATTTTGGCATCCTGGGTATTGTATATACATTTATCTGAACTAGGGAAGGGAAGGGGAACAACAATATGGCAAGACAAAGGACAAAAGGAGGACCTATGCAACAGGGACACTAAAAGACAATATATTAGAAATGATTTGTACAACTTGGGTGGGGGAGAACTTAGAGGGGAAGGGAAAGAAGAAGAAAAACAACGGAGGAACAAGTTAAACAAGAAATGTACTCCTTACCTTACTTATGTAACTGTAACTCTTCTGTACATCACCCTGACAATAAAATTAAAATTTTAAAATGCTTGGCATATTTTGAAAGGCAAATTTGTTAAAATCTGCCTTTTCACCTACCAAATAATTTGCCATGGACAATATTCTGTGTATGTTTGAGGAGACTATAAATTGATTTTAGATACATTGCAAACCATAGTGGAAGTTAACAATAAATACTGTTTTTACTTCAAAATCACTAAGGTGGCAAGAGTAATAAGTTTCATCATAAAAGTGATAACTATTTGAGGATATGAGTCTAGATCAACAGCTGCCAGATAAAATAGAAAACATCTCACCCTCCTTAGAGTTCTCAAGGTATTCTTCATACCTCTGTTATGGCACATGTCTTCAATGAACACTAGCTATTTTATTTGTTACATCTTACATTTCTAGAGGTCAGAGCTCATGACCTATCTTTTTTAACAGTGTACATACAACAACTCCTACATTAGTGAAACTCACAAAGGATGAACAAATTGCAGTAGTGGTACTCACTAGACACTATGTAGAAAATGAACTATTCAACTTGTAGGCAGGGATGGGAGGGAAAAACTGGGAGAGAGTGAGGGAAGGGGTGACATTGTCCAAAAACAAATGTACTTATGTAACTGTAACTCTGTACATCACTCTTATAATAACAATAAAAATTTAAATTGAGATGCATAAAAGCAGAAAGTGTATTTAATACAAAGAATTCAAAACATTAGTAAATATCAGTGTTACTTTTAAAATACTGAGGTTTTGATTTCTAGATTATCTTTCATATACTGGAAAGTAAAAGAACCATACCACACTTAAGTATAAATAACATGGTCCAATATTAAATAGAGATTGATAAGCAGATGAACATTCAACTTCCCAAGTTCCCAAAATGTAGGCTGGGAATGCCCCCCCCCCTGCCAAATTTCCCCAGAGCCAGGACAAAATGAATAAAAGTTGGCCTCTAGGGAGAAGACAGAAAAAATGTGAGCAAGTGCTGAATATATTATGCTGCTCCTGTCTTCTTGCTTCTAAGCTGTGGTATGAAGAAAAAATAAAGATTACACATACTTCTCTAAGGGTTTTAAGAATCAGCAGATCAGTTTGCTTTTCCACATCAGTGTAAATGTCTGAAGAATTTTTTCATTCTCAGAATAATGCAAGATGAACCATGTGAGTAGTTAGTGATATGAAGAGAGACTGATTCTCAAAGGAAAATGAAGACATACTTAGGAAAACTGACCACAGGTACTATTCTTGAACAAGAGAAAGGATATCTGAGTAGTAAAGATGCAGTATGTTTATACTCAAGGTTGGGAAAATGAGCAAAGCTAGATCTTTTAGGTGTTCTAATGTATCTTTTAGTCATATTTCTTGTTTCAGGGGATATCAGTAACTATGGTGTTGTCCTTAGATCAAGGGCATTTAAACTAGAAAAAGTAGTTCTAGGGTGTGATGAAGTTTTTTTTTCTTTTAAAAATCTAGGATACCAAAAAGATAATAGTGCTTAGTGCTTTTCCTTCTATATCAAGGACAATAAAATGAGGATTCTGCATTTCTATGTACTTTAAACCTCAAATGTACTTAAGGTACATTTGCTGCAAAAAAATGGAGAAAATATGAAGCAAACAAGCATATACATGAGTAATAAAACTTCTTTAAAAATTAAGTTAGGAAGAAGGCATGAAATCTGTAAGCCAGAGATTTTTCACAGATTCTATAGTGTTATTCTCTAACAAATTTGAGCTGTTTTATTCCCTAGAAGGTAATAGAAAAATGAATGAGGGGAAAAGTGTGTGTTTATGAGTATGTATAGGTAAAATGTATGAACACATACAGTGAACATGTGTTGGTCTAGTATGTGACATGATAATAGCCTATAGAAGATAAATGTCTTTGGGGCACTGTCATATTCAATTCTTACAACACATCCCAGTAATCTAGGTGTTTCTTCCTTCTTTTTGCCTTTTTTTTTTGCCAGTTCTGGGGGTTGAACTCTAGGCCTGGGCACTGTCCCTGAGCTTTTTTTGCTCAAGGCTAGCAGTCTACCACTTGAGCCAAAGCACCACTTATGGCTTTTTCTGAGTAGTTTATTGGAGACATGAGTCTCACAGACTTTCCTGTCCAGTCTGGCTTCAAACTGTGACCCTCAGATCCCACCCTCCAGAACATCTAGTATTCTAGGTGTGAGCCACTGGTACCCTGCTATAGAGGTGTATCTTAATGGAAACAAATTCTGTCCACAGGAGAAAGTATGTAAATACTTACTTGTTAATTGATCTATTCAGTTTGACATAGCTATTAGGTGATGTAAACAAGACTGAAAACTTTCTCTGACTCTAAAGCCAGAATCTTTCCATTCTATGCAGAAGTGAGCATATGGTAAAATGTGTTGCTAATGAAGGGATTATGGATTGCTACACATGACCTTATGAATAGAAACTTCTAGGTTGCCACTGCTTCCAACTGGACAAAACTGGCTATTGTCAGAGACCCAACAGGTTTCTTTTTTCTGTGTAAAGCATTTTGTTAAAAGCATTGACAAATCAGTCTAAGAACCCCTCATTAGAACCTTGCTTAGAGGGGAAAGTATAAATTTGAATCTACCCTTCTACCTAGCCAATAATGCTGAGCTAAGTCTATGTTTGCTGCTCTGGAAAGAAGATAGTGGTGCTAATAATTTGTACTTCAGCACTTCAGCTTTTAATCCATTGCCATGAACTAGGACCACAGATCTCTAGTTTAAGTGCCTAGCACAGTGAACTCTAACCCATCTACAATTTTCTTTGTGCCACCGAGAATATGATGGCTGAGAATCTGGCAGAAAGAGGAGCAAAGGTCTATGGCAGCATCCAGTCACAAGCTCTAAGGATAAGTAAGTTATTAGCTAGGTGGGATGGCTTACACATATATATTCACACACATGCCTTCCAGCATGACAGAATACACCTGTACTTTTATTGCATACCTGAGTTCTTCTGCCTTTCCTCACCTCCTGAACCAGGGTTTGAGACAACAGTTAACCTAGCAAATGAATAGAGATTATAGCTCAGTTCTATTGTTCAGACTTTATGAATGAATGTGTTAGTTATTAAAGTATCTTTAGAGTGCAAGACCTGAATATGTCAAAGATATGCACCCTGACAGATATAGAGAGATGATATATAGACATACAGACAGACAAATAATGTGCCCCCTGCCAGTGGAGAACCAAAGATACTTTTTCTACCTCTGATTATTTCCTGTAAATCTCAAATCTGCCATTGATACATTAATTCACTTATTTTTCCATACTGAATTAATATCCTTGTGTTTTTAAATCACTGGTCTAGGCATTTGAGCCATAATGATGATGAACAAAGTTTTGGGAAGAAGGGAGAAATATTATTGCATTAAGTCTGTGAACTGGAAAGCAAATGTGCATGAAGTACTTCACCAAGTTTTTACAGATAACTCCTAAGAGACTATTTCTAATATTGAAATTTAAAAGTATAATTGGAATTTAATTTGTAGAAATTGGGTTTGATCAAAAAGTTCAGCTTGCCAGGCACTGGTGGCTCATGACTGTAAGCCTAGCTACTCAGGAGGCTGAGATCTGAGGATTGTGGTTCAAAGCCAGCCTGGGAAGGAAAATCTGTGAGATTCTTATCTCCAATAAACCACTAGAAAGCTGGAAGTGATACTGTGGCTCAAGTGGTAGAGTGTTTGAGTTGAAGAACTGAGGAAGAGTGCCCAGGCCCAGAGTTCAAGCCTCACCACTGAAAAAAAAATTTCAGCTGATGTAAAGGATTTTCTAATGCTACCTTCTATGTCTCATTTCAGCTAGGAATAAATGATTGTTCAGAAATTTCCAAGTTAAAGAGAGAATGGAATCAATATGGAAGAGACAAACAGATCTAGCTTCATTAACAAAGGAGCTGGGAGTGATGGGAATCTTTACACTCCAATCACTGTGACGTGGTGAATTGAATTTTAGATTCAATGAGACTCATTTACAAAAATACTTAGATGAACGATAGTTGCATTAGATTGAAGAAGAGACTCTAATGAACAGATTTAGTTTCAGGAAAGAGAGAGACTGAATTACTAATACACTGTAGGGTTTTGTCTGATGACGTATGCATTGGACATAATTATTATGTCAAATAATAATATTGGAAATTATTTGCACTACTGGTAGTCATGCTGGAGTTGAACATCACTCTGGTTAGTGAGTTCATCCTGGTGGGCTTCCCCACTGCCCCATGGCTGCAGATCCTGCTCTTCTTCCTCTTCCTTCTGGTCTACCTGCTAGTGATAACAGAGAATCTTGTTATCATGTTCACTGTCTGGGTCACTGGCTCCCTCCACAAGCCTATGTACTATTTCCTGAGTAGCTTGTCCTTTCTGGAAGTTTGGTATGTCTCTGTGACACTCCCCAAGATGCTGGATGGATTTCTCCTACAGAGACGGCGCATCTCCTTCACAGGATGCATGACCCAGCTCTACTTCTTTGTCTCACTCGCCTGCACAGAATGTGTGCTCCTGGCAGCCATGGCCTATGACCGCTACGTGGCCATCTGCCATCCTCTTCGATATCCAGTCATCATGACTACAGGTTACTGTATGCAGCTGGTGGCCCTCTCCTACATGAGTGGCTTCACAGTCTCTGTGATCAAAGTCTATTTTATCTCACATGTTGCTTTCTGCGGTTCCAATGTCATGAACCACTTCTTCTGTGATATCTCACCAATCCTCAAATTGGCATGCAAAGACATGTCCACAGCTGAGCTAGTGGACTTTGCGTTGGCCATTGTCATTCTTGTTTTTCCTCTCATCACCACAGTCCTCTCTTATATCTACATTGTGTCCACCATTCTGCGCATACCCTCCACCCAGGGAAGGAAGAAGGCCTTCTCCACCTGTGCATCCCACCTCACTGTGGTCATAATTTATTACACAGCCATGATTTTCATGTATGTTCGTCCCAGAGCTATTGCATCATTTAATTCCAACAAACTCGTCTCAGCTGTGTATGCAGTACTCACACCTATGCTAAATCCCTTTATTTACTGCCTAAGGAACCAGGAAGTCAAAAATGCCATCAAAAAGACTTTAGGGGGCAGCTAGCGCCTCCTGCTGGGCTCATCCTTGATACCAGGCTTCCTTTTGTGACATTTATTTTGGTGTGACTTATTTTCAGCACTACTTCACAGACCTAAATTTCTAAACAATCACAGTACCAGAAAACTGAAAAAGTAAAACATTAAGGAAAAATAGCACTTATTGTTTTCCAATTTAAGTGTGTACTATTATTATCAACTGTGAATATTTATGTGTACCTATGTTATGTTAATATCAATAAACATATAATGTATATATTATTGTTCTTAGAACTTGTAATACTTGTAATAAAATCTCTTTTTCTCTTAATCTTTCATGAGTCCATTACAATTAACTTGCTAATATTGCAAATCAGGAAACAAAAATAAATCAATGGCAATAATGTATAAATATATATATGAACATGTGTATACGTATATGTATGTATGTATGTGTGTATGCCTGCATGTGTGTGTGTTATGCATCTTTTAACCTATAGCCACAGTGCCCACACCTTCCAAATTTTATGGCATAGTTTCAATTTCAAATATTCTCTTTATTCCAATGTCTTTAATTTTTAGATAAATGACTGACACCAATAACCTTTATTCATTCTTCATATTTGCTTCAATATCTTCTCAAATGATGAGACTAGAAAGCTGAACATCAGTTTTCAGGCTTTCATTCATGTTTCGATTTCTAGCTATTGTACTTATCTGAGATTTTTCACTAGTGTGTTTAAAATTTTTATTTTTAGTAAGAATGACATCTGTGTCTATGGAGTACAACATGATATTCTGACATATATTTACAATGTAGATTAAAGCATACCAATTAAGAAATTCAATACCTCACTTATTTTCTTATGGTAAAAGCACTTAAAATTTAATCTTTGAACAAGCTTGAAATGTACCAATGTGTGATTATTTTTTGTAGAAGTCCTCTTACACATAGGATCTATGTGAAACTTTGAATTACACACAAGTCACATGCAGACGAAGTCAGGATATAAGGCATCCATTGGGATTTTATCATCAAAAGTTCTAAAGCCAGCAGCAACAGCAACAGCTTTTTCTATTGTGTCTAAGACAAGGAAGTTCTAGAGCTAAAGACTCAGTCTAAAGCATTCTTTAGGTTCTCTCAAAAATTTTACAAGAATCAAATTCTTTTCTGTTCCAAAGGCCTAAAGTGGATACCACTGTTTATAACAAAATATTAATAACAGAGTCACCCTTGGATAGCTATTATTTGCTCTGAGCCTTTATTTTCTTGCTATAAAATGCAAAATGGCAATGATACAGAGATGAAAAAGTTAAGTAACACCTTTGTGGAGAGTTTATTGTGGACCAGTCACAGCTTACCATGGACTTGGTTTTCTGCAAATGGCCTCTTTCATGTATTCTCAGATGGTTCTATGGCATTCTTACATTTTAAAGATAGAGATCACTTTAGTTATCTTGCTGACTGAAGGATGTGTGGTAAATAAATTGCATGCTATAATAATTCAGAAGTTTCTGGTTGAACAATTAAGGGGGTTATTTTATAATTCTGTAAGGCATCTGAAATGTCCCAGAGTTACAAGGTTTCAACTATTAACAAGTAAAGTTTTAAAAATTTGTAACTCTTATAAATGTTGAAAAACATTTCTTAAGTATTCATGAAACAATATTATATCAACCCCATAAAATAACCAGTTATATCCATAGTGTGATTTTAGTTAAATTTTAAAATTATTTCGCCTATATTTTAAAATAAATCTCAACAGAATGAATAACTCAATATAACTATCTCTGTAAAATAATTTTATAAATTAAAACTTGTATTCTTGCTCATGAATTTTCAGTACTATCTGTTTATATGGATGCTGTTCAATGGGGACCAATTTTTTCTTATAATCTTTGCTCATCGTATTTTTTAAATATGAGTACCTAACAGAAAAATGAAAAAAATCTCCAAATACTGTCCAGTAACTACAGCTATGATTACCTCACATGCTCACTTTTTTCCCTCCTTTTTATTCTTTCTTTTACTGGCAGAACTGAGGTATGAACTCAGTGCCTCATACTTCCTGGGCAGGTAGTCTACCATTCAAGCCATGCCTATAAACTCTCTTTTATCTTACTTTTTAGACAGTGTTTCATGTTTTTGCTTGGCTAGCCTCAGATCACAATCCTATGTCATCTTCTGTTGCTGAGATCATGTGTGCTAATTACCACAGCTGGCTTATTGATTGAAATGGGGGTTCATTAACTTTATGCCTAGGGTGGCTTTGAACCATGATTCACATACCTCCACCAGTCAATAAACTGGGATTTGACTTACTGGTTTCGTAGGGTTGTATGAAGGGGGAAGGCCAAGTTGTATGAGGTCAAGACACATTTTTCACACCTTAGATCTGGGCCTTCAAACCTCTATTGGTCATTCACCCTAGACTAGTCATGGGACATAAGGTCATTTCTTATTCCACTAGTCTTATTCTTATACCTGGAGAAGCCCAAGTAATCTCTGTCCTTTTCCTCAGACCCACAGCCAAATCATGGCTGTTAATGTTTTTGTTAATCTGATGGTAATGAAAGTCAAAGGAAGATTGGGGCAGAAGATATAGAAGTTTGTGTTCTAATTTGGAGTAGAAATACTATTCACTGCCCGTTCCACTTGGACTTTGTCTTATCTCCTGCTGCTCTAGGCTGTGGATTCTAATTTGTTTTGTTATTGGTATTTAAGGATGGATATTCCTCCTTCTAAGCCCCTACTCAAGTTACTCTCAATGCTTATTCATAAAATATGGGAGTGCGAAGAGCGGTTTGAAACAATCCAAAACAGAGAATCAAGATAAATCTAAAAGGCTGAAAAAGCCAAAATTAGGCTACACAGAAGACAAAACTTTTGTCTTTACCAACATATGCTTGTATGGATCTCATGTGAAGGTGGAGAATATATTTTACTTATCTCTAGAGCTTACTATGAACTATCACTACAAATTACATTTGTGTGTGTGTGTGTGTGTGTGTGTGTGTGTGTGTTTGTGTGTGCTTTGCTGCTCTTACCAGTATCCCTGAATAATCGTACCTTAATGAGAAAGTCCTAGCTAATGGTTATTTCACTAGAGAAAGGAAGAAAATCAAGGTTGGGACCTATCCAGCTCTAGGTTCTGCCTGCATGAGACTGTGGGAGGAGTCAACAAACAAAGCTGGCAGAGGTTGCTGCCATAAAACAGCTCAAGAGCAAGAGTGAAAGCCAGGCTGGGCACAAGAAAGGCTAGGGACAAGTGGTAAACAGACAAAAGAAAGAGGAAAATCATAGAAAGATATAGGCTGTGAAGTAACCTGTGAATTTTAAATTTGAAATGGTGCTGCATTACTTCTAGATTCAATGACATAATAAGTTTTTATTTCTTTATAATTTGTCTGGACCCTAGAATCTTGCCTAGTTCCAGAATCAAAGGTTTGGTATCCTGAACTTCACACAGAAGCAGTTTTCCAGGATTCAAGCTAGACTGCTCCAAAATCTCTGCTTTATTTCTTGCCGTTTTCCTTTCTGATTGTTTTCTGAAATTCCTTTCAAGCAACATGACAAAGACAAGTGTAAGCTATATTCTTGAGTACACCTGCCCACAGATTTGACCACTGAATAACTGAACTGAAGTCTCCAAGCCAGACACAACCAAGATGGCCTGCTCCCCAAGTCCTTGAAGAAAAATAAGCAGAAGGCAGTTTGGTGAGATACCTGATCTTAATTAAACATCACAACTCATTTACTTATCGAGTGTTAAATTTGAATCAGGACCTGTAACCAATAGCAGAGAAAATTAGAAATATAAAGGATGAAACATCCAGGTGTTCACAATCTAAGGCTAGTGACAGCTAAGCAACATTATGCATACTATTGTGAAATGATGCTGTCAGGTTCCAAATGTTATAAAAACCAGAGGGGTTTTAGCTGAGGGTTATGAGTAGAATATGGCTGTGGTTTGACAGAAGACAAGATCTGAATTGGCACAGGACAGGTGGTAAGAGTTAGAAATTCCTTAGGATAAAAGACAGAATATGTGCCGCTACATATTCTTTAAAAAAATGCTGTAGTGAAGAGACACAAATTATTCTAGCTTGGGTTGTTTCTAATAAAGGCAAAATGGTAGAAAACAGGGAAATGTGGATATCAGATCAGAAGGGTCTCACAGTAGAAGGAATTCAGCCTTGAAACTCTGATGGTTTAAACTAGTGAGTCACAAGTTCATGTTTATATGTCAGCAGTCATGAGTCTAGGAGTGCTCAGCGAGTGTTGTTTTTACTCAGACAGTGGAATTTTTGCTACCATTACTTTTTTTTTGGATCCAGTCTTGGGGCCTGAACTCTGGGCCTGGGTGCTG
>NW_012267329.1:5964005-5971804 GCF_000151885.1 Dipodomys ordii
CTGGGTGCTGTCCCTCAGCTCTTCAGCTCAAGGCTAGCACTCTACCACTTGAGCCACAGCGCCACTTCTGGCTTTTTTCTTTTTGCTTATGTGGTGCTGAAGAATCGAACCCAGGGCCTCATGCATGCAAGGCAAGCACTCTACCACTGAGCCACCTTCCCAGCCCTTTGCTACCATTTCTATGGCTTGTATTTTACTTTTTAACCCAATCTTCCACCCTAAAACTTCTTCCTTTCGTTTTCACTATCCCCCTAGATCATTTAGCTTCCACTCCCTTCCTGAGAAAATCTACTTCTCTCTTAGAGCATTTTCTGAGTAAATACATCAAATCCTATGACTTTGACGGCCCCCTTCTTCCTCTGTGTCAACATTCTACTCTAATAAATATGCTGTGAGTCAGGCAATAGGTGGGGCACAGCTAGTAAATGACTGGATCAGAGATCGGTGTGTATGATGTAGATTCAAAGTATTGATACAATAGGGTTTCAGCTAGGGTTATGTGAAGAACATATAAAGTACTAGGAAGTCTTAATTGTTACACAAATTGCTACATCAATTATGTGTCATGATAAACAATTAAACTTTCTAGGTTTTGAAAATTTTGGATGCATCATAACCGGTCAGTTTGAGTGTAAAGGGTAAATTCATTGCTGTGGAATTTGGACAGAAAAAAAAAGCCTTGACCAAAATAAGACTTCTTTCAAATGTCAAAAGGAGAGATCAGAAAGAGATCAGGATAGAAAAGAACAGATTATGTATGAATATTATGTGAGATATGAATTAGGAATGTGATGCAGGATAGACAGTGGTGGAAAGCAATAAGGAAAGCTAAATTACTGCATAGTAGAAAAAAGGATTTTGCATAATGACAATCTTAAATTATAATTCCATATCTGCTACTTTTTACTTGTATGAATTTAGTCAATCTATTTACAAGAGTGCAGGACCAGTAAAATCTATCTTTCTAGGTTGTTGTGAGAGTGAAGAGATAGTCTTCAAATGGGGTTGATATATATTATGTTGTAAGACATATACCTAGCAAGTGGTAGATATTATTATTATTAGAGACTATATAAGCTTGGAGATAGCCAAGGCAGAGGTGAGTAGTGAAGATGTTGAAGGCCAAATAAAAAAGGTGGGTGAGTGTTTGGCCAAGAGGGACTGCAGGACAGTAATCCCATGTATCTTCACCTGTGTATCCAGGGCAGTAGAGAAATACCATCCTATCATAAAATTTAAAGCTTAAATATAATAGGAGCTCAGTCTGTTAGTAGAGAACACAGATGTGAGATTCAGCTCCTTTGCTACAGTATGACCAAAGGCAATCTTTCTGCAACATCTCGCGTGTGGATTGGAAATGGGGAGAATTAGCAGAAGGTTATATGATAAAAGTCTAAGAAGACTTTTATAATATAAAAGTCTGAGAGATTCATAGGAAACACCACTCTTTTTTCTCTCTCTCACTCTTTTGTTCTGGGTCATTCCACAAGCTCTTTCTAATCAAATTCTAAAGCATCCCATCATTAACTTTCCATCTCTTTTCTCTATAACCTTTTTGTTTTCTGGTTTTGGTTTTCCCTCCAAATCTCTGCAATGCTTCATCCAGTCTAAATTTTATCTTCTCTCTGAATGCTTTAGTCTCTATTTTCACAGTACTCAATGTTCTAATGTAATTCATGTTATACTATGTTACAGTTCTCGGTTTCGTTGTATCTTTTGAAAAATAACTCCAGTGTCTTTTTTATCTTGGCACCCTCGGTGTTTGGAACTACCTAATCCATGGCAGGCTTAAAAGATGTAGAGAAGGGTGAGGAGTCATCCCATAGAGTGGGAAATTATTTTTTATTGGTTTTTTGTTCCTGTTTATAGCCCAGACTGGCATCAAATTCACAAACTGTCTCAGTCTCCTCAGTGCCGGGATTGCATGCTGCTAATTTAAAATGAGCATTTTGTATAGTTCATTTTCAACATAGTGTCCAGTGAGTATCACAGTTGCATTTGTTCACCCTTGGTCCCATTATTTCTGTGCTCCCTCTTACCCTTCCAAAGACAGATAAATGAATAAACAAGACAAAAGGAAAATAATGCAAAACAGCAACAAACAACCCCCCGCCCCGTTTGCATTTCCTGGAGTTCATTTTGACAAATATTACTTTATATGATCAGATGAACATAAGTATTGTGCCTTTGTGATCCTCTCCTAAGAATATCCTTCTTTGGTCTCATTCTGTGTGAATGCCTAGAGATCTGTGTAACTTATCATGTCCCAGAACTGGGAGAGAGCAAGGGAAGGAGTGATAGTGTTCAAAAAATGTACTCTTTATCTGGCATATGTAATTAACTGAAACCCTTTGTACATTACTTTTACAATAACAATAAATTAAAAAAATTTAAATGAACATTTATAAGATGGGAAGGACTTGAATTTGTCTGCAATGTAGCAGTAGTAGAAAAGCATCATCTATGCCCATCACATATGTATTTTAAAACAGCATTGATTTGAACTTGCCCTCAAACCACAATCTTTCCAATCTCCACCATTTCTAAGACAATATGTTGGAAATTATCTGTACAACTTTGGAGGGATTGGAGGGGAAATGGGAGAAAAATCGGGGAGTAACAAGTTTGACAAGAAATGTACTCACTGCCTTACTTATGTAACTGTAATCCCCCTGTATATCACTTTGACAATAAATCACAAAATATATATATATATGTACCAGAAACAAAGACAGAAAATGGGATTCTAGAGCAATGCACCCAGTGGTCCCAGTCTATATTCTAAGTGCATTTATTGTATTCTCCCTCTCAGATATAACTACATAGATTTTCTTGTCTTTGTGTGTTTTGTTACTTGAGTGACTTCAAATATCCAAAATAATGTTTATTACATTGTAGATTCCAATAAATTCTAATGAAAGGATGAATTTCACAGAAAAAGATGGAATAGACATTAATTAAATAAATATTGTTTAATTTCTTGAAAAAATGCGATCTAGAGAAGATGAGAAGGACAGAATAAGCGAGATATCAGAAGGTGGACATTCATGATTTGGTAGTGGAAAGTTCAGTAAATTCCCATCTGAGGGCATGTCTTCTTCCTTGGAGCACCTAAAAAACTGTTATGGCACAAGTTACAAGTTAGGCATAAATAAATCATACTCTTGAATTTGGGCCTTCCAATTATTTGTTCCAATGTATTTGCTGTGCTTTCCTTATATAAGTGTGTTTATATATATATATATATATATATATATGTGTGTGTGTGTGTGTGTGTGTGTGGTTGTATTTATGAATATATAAGATATATGAATTTTCCCCCTTATCTATACTTTTGCTTTCCATGGTTTCAGTTACACACAGTTAATTACAGTTCCAAACTATCAAATGGAGAATTCCAGAAATAAACTGCATAAGTTTTTAATTGCATACCATTGTGAGTAACATGATAAAATCAATTTTCCTACTTTCCCATGAATCACCAGTGTTCAAGATATACATACTCTATGTACTCTTCTTCTCTTAGTCATCTAATTGTTCTTTGGTTATCAGATAAACTGTCCCAGAACTTTTGTTCCAACACCCCTATTTTACATAATAATTACCCCATTAACATAACACCAATAATACTGACAATTAGAATGTGCAAAAAAGCTATAAACTACTCACTATAAGTGGAAAAGTAAGTCATTGAGTTAATAAAGGAAGAAAATATATGCCAACGTTGTTAAGAGATATAGTACAACAAGCAATTTTGAGAGATGATTTTCATTTTTGAATATTACTATTGCTAATTTATTTTATTATTAGCTATAGTTGCTGAAATCATGCTATGCCTTTTTATATTTACCATCAACTTTCTTTTTTATTAATAAGTTTTTCATTGTGAAAATACCGTCTATGCTTAAACTATAAATTAAACTTTACCATGGCTATTTATGTATAGGTAAAACATAGTATATATAGGATTTGCTATTGCCCACAGGTTCAAACTTCCACTAGGGACGTTGGAACATAGGCCCCATAGATAAAGAGATAACCACAGTAAGTATTACACACAGAGAAGGGTTGGAAGGGAAGGAGGGAAAATGGAGAGGCTATTATTTATATTAATAGGAGCCATATAAATATAAATAGTGTTCAAGTATTCTAAAAGTGTAGCCCTTTCTTCATTAACTCTTTAAGCCATGACTCTACATATAAGCAGAGAATCATTACCTGGGACTTCAAAAGACACCCAACACAGCTGACAAATAGGCCAGAATTAATGGTTCTTCTGAGCAGGTTCTTCTACTCTTTTTTTCTATTGGATGAATGCTTTTGTTTTCTCCAGGTGAACTTCCCTGTTCCCTTACTTTACTGGACCTTATTTCAACTATCTTGCTTTAGGAGCTGACTCTGAAATCAAGAAATTGACAAAGAAAGTATTTTCTCCTACTCTCATTTGAAGACTTCTTGACCCAGATCCAAAGACCTAAATCATAATCTGACTTCATCATTCTGCTTTGATGAGCTTGACTTTTTCTGGAGAGGACTTGCAGCCTTCCGTGATTTACCATCGTAACTAGGAACTAATGTCTTATAACAAAGTGCCCGCAGCTCAGCCTAAGAGCTCTGTGCTGCTAATGTGGATCTTCCGCTTTAATTGGTGTTATTATCATTAAAAATTGTTTTGTCTTGGGGTGATCCTAACATGTGGAAAGAAAACATCACCAACATTAGCGAGTTCATCCTTGTGGGCTTCCCTACTGCCCCTTGGCTGCAGATTCTGCTCTTCTTCATCTTCCTCATCACTTACCTGTTGGTGCTGTTAGAGAATTTGGTCATTATCCTCACTGTATGGGTCACTGGGTCCCTGCACAAGCCCATGTACTATTTTCTGGGTACAATGTCCTTTCTAGAAGCCTGGTATATATCTGTCACAGTCCCTAAGATGCTAACTGGATTCCTACTTCATCCCAATACCATTTCCTTTCTGGGATGCATGACCCAACTCTACTTCTTCATCTCACTTGCCTGCACTGAATGTGTGCTTTTAGCTGCCATGGCTTACGACCGTTATGTGGCCATATGTTGTCCGCTTCGCTATCCTGTCATGATGACCACAGGCTTTTGTGTACAGCTGACTATTAGTTCCTGGGTTAGTGGCTTCACCATCTCCATGGCCAAAGTTTACTTTATCTCCCAGGTTTCTTTCTGTGGCAATAACATCTTAAATCATTTTTTCTGCGACGTGTCACCTATTCTCAAACTGGCCTGCATGAACTTATCTATGGCAGAGATAGTAGACTTTGTGTTAGCAATTGTCATACTTGTGTTTCCTCTCTCAGCCACTGTTCTTTCCTACGTCTTCATCATCTCTACCATCCTACACATACCCTCAGCCACTGGACAGCGAAAGGCCTTCTCTACCTGTGCATCTCATCTTACAGTGGTCATCATCTTCTACACTGCTGTGATTTTCATGTATGTCCGACCTCGGGCCATTGCTTCATTTAATTCTAACAAACTGATCTCAGCAATATATGCAGTCTTCACTCCCATGCTCAACCCTATCATCTACTGTCTGAGGAACAAGGAAGTCAAGGATGGCATTAGGAAAACCATAGCAAGTGGACAAGCCCTTTTCTTGAGAGATCCCCCTTGCTGAAGACACACTGATAAGCCTTCTTTAGCATTTGTCTTAATCACTTAAACCCACTGCCATTAGTGGAAAGTCGACATTGTAAACATATGGACCTAGAAAATGGTTTAGGAACATGGAAACAGTGATCAGAGACCTTTCCCTTTCTGTCAGGTCTTATTTAAATATTTCCTTTTATAAGTCAGAAGATGAATGAGTCAAAATTCAAAAATATTTGTGTTAATGAAAGTAGTATAAAGTAATTTAATCATTTAAGAAGACTGTGTCAGGAAAAATACGTATTATCTAATTCTTCTCAGAGTTCTGTTGGGAGGATTATTTCATTTTGACTTTTTTTCGAAGTCCTCTTTCACTTAAATGGAGTACACAAAGAAAAGTTTTGCTGTGCAAAATATCATAGATGTAGTTGGGCTCTGGTGGTTCATGTCTGTGATTCTAGCTACACCAGAAGCTGAGGATCTGAAGACTCTAACTCAAAACCAGTCAGGATAGGAAAAGTCCATGAGGACTCTTAACTCCAATTAATCATCAAGAAGCTGGAAGTGGAGTTGTGGCTCAAGTGGTAGAGTGAAAAAGCTAAGGGACAGTTCCCAGGCCCCGAGTTCAAGTGCACACACATGTACACACACAAACACACAACACATATACATATACACACAACACACACAACACACACACACTATCAATTGCTTCGAAGACTTTGGAAAAAACTGCCTTCTTTATAATCAATTGGTCTTAATGATTTCTCATTGATTTTGAAATTTAAAAAGATGAAAGGCAAACTTCCTTCAGTGGGTAACAGAAACACTATAAAGGAGAATTCATTACTTATTATGACACAGAGAAAATGAAAATCATTCTGATTTCCTGCTCTAATTCCATTCCTTGGTTGAAACTTCTGCAATACATTTTTGATGAACAAGTGACTGTTCCTTAAAGACCATTCTTTTTCAGATAAAGGAAAAATTCACATTGGCAATAGGACAGATATGTGTTTTTAAGATATCCTTGCTCGCCGGGCGCTGGTGGCTCACGCCTGTAATCCTAGCTACTCAGGAGGCTGAGATCTGAGGATCGCAGTTCAAAGCCAGCCCGGGCAGGAGAGACTGTGAGACTCCTATCTCCAACAAACCACCAGAAAACTGGAAGTGGTGCTGTAGCTCAAGTGGTAGAGTGCTCGCCTTGAGCTGAAGAGCTGAGGGACAGCGCCCAGGCCTAGAGTTCAAGCCCCATGACCGACAAAAAAAAAAAAAAAGTCCTTGCTCTCTACTGCTGATTCTGTTTTTCACCATTGATGTAGGAATTTTCCCAGGCTTTTCAGACATCTACTTTCTCATTTGTTTTGCTTTTTAAAAAAGTAGAAGAAAGATGTTACCATTATGTTAAATGTTTAGTTGTTCAAAGGAGTTACACCACTGGAATCCTCTCCATATATGCTTTACTTTAGTTAACATGTTTGTGTATATATGCATATGACCCTACAGGAAGCTAGAACAGATGCAAAGTGGGAGGAAGTAAGGGAGAGAGATATAATAGTCAGTTATAATATCAATGTACATATGTGAGAATGGAATTAGATAAATTGAGGGAATGGATAAGATTAGGAGAGAGGAGGAAAATGATGAAAGGGGTGACACATTAATCTGCATTGTACTCACAAACTGACATGTTGAATTGAAACTTCTTTGTACAACTACTTAAGGATAATAACTCCAAACAAAAGAAAGATTGCACCACAGAGCATATGCTTCCATTTCATCATTATAAAAATTAGTCAAAAAGAGACAAATTCTCTTTGGCTTAATGGGAATAATAAAAGAATGGATCAACGGAACGTGGGTCTGCTAAGAGTTTATAATGAACATTCCATGTATTTTAAAACGTTAGAAACCACATTTCATATTTAGTTTTACTTTGTTTACCTTCAGGCTGCATGTACTTATTCTTTTTGAGCTGGTATGACCATCTTTTTCTGTCCTTGAACATCAGTGTCTGGTCCTCAGGACTATGGACCAGGGACCTACACAAGCTCTACCATTGATTTGCAGTCTTTTGGCTTTTCTTTGGGAGTTATCAGCTCATCTGGTTCTCAAGCCTTTAGATTTAGACTTAAGTATATCAATGGAATTCTTGTCTCACTTTCCACTCTCAGCTG
>NW_012267329.1:5972919-5995655 GCF_000151885.1 Dipodomys ordii
AGTATGTGAAAAGTTTTGTACATTCTTATACTCAGATGACTTGTAAGTTCCTCGCTAAAGTGAAAAACGTGTTCATAATTAAACAGATCTAGAACTAAACACTGTCGTTTCCTACAAATAGAGTTTATGGCAAGCTGGGTGCTGGTGGCACACACCCGTAAGCCTAGCAGCTCCAAAGGATGAGATCTGAGGATCTTGGTCCAAAGCCAGCCCCAGCAGAAAAGTTCCATATCATGGGTCCTGAAGGCATCAATTTGCTTCTTTATAGGCCAGATCCCAAAGAGCCCAAAGCACAAGGTTCCAAACCCACTATTTATGGAGCTTTAGAATCCCAGCATAGACAGTGGCAGAAAGACTTGGCATTTTCTCAAGAAAATAGATCTCTCATATCTACAATCTTAAAAACCACCTAGCCAGGTTTGCCTTATTAATTCAACCACAGAATTGTGGCAAATAAAAATGAGGTTGTTCTTAAGTATATGAATAAATGTTAGAATGGTATGTTACATAGCAATAAATAAACATAAAAGAAATCTCAGACTCTGCACATGGTGAGTTATTTCATGAAGATTAGTGCACAGACGATTAGTGCACAATCTGAATGAAACTAGGTTTTTGTTGTTTGCCCTGATAATTGAGGTTACTGTTAGAATCCTAATTGTATGTCAAAACTGTAGCCTAGAATTGGTTCTTATAAAGGCGAATCAAGATGGCAGAGTAGTGACAGGGATTAACCTGCGCTCTCTCAGCTCAAACAGAGGAACAGGGCCTCTAGCACAGAACTCCACAACAAGCAAACTAGACCACATCAAACAAACTAGAAATAATCAGGGTTTGGCACTAACCAAGAAGATTCAAATTTAAGCTTGCTTCTACAAGAGGTAAAAAAACCACAGAAACCAAAGCAGTCACCCAGCATGGCGCTGCAGCTACTGGCTCCTGCTGGAGAAGCCCATGGAACTTTCTTTTCTCTGCTTCCTTCCCATTCCCCACTCCTTGTTTCCCGTGGCTCTCCTGTGGCCGCTCAACCTTACCAGCAGTGAGGCAACAGACAGCAACAACATACCTCCTCCTGTGGCTGAGTCTTGGAAATGGGTAAGGCAGCCTCAGCTGTACAGGCCTCGAACGCCATTTTCAGAGAGAAAGGACTCCAGGAGATGACCAAGGCCGGGTCTCTAACCCCGGGATGGACACAGGGGGCCTTGGCAATGGACTCACAGGGTCTCTGACCGGCAAGCAGACAAAAGCGGGGCCTCTAACTCGGGGAATGGACTTGGTGGGCCCTCTAACCCCAAGGAACGGTCTCCGCGGTTCTAATGCGGGAGAGTTCACGAAGTGGGCCTCTAAACGCTCACAGCTGCTCCACGCACACCACGCAGGGCACAGGACACTGCCCGTGCCTCGCTGGGCATCTGCGCCCAGCCTAACCACCTGTGCATCTCCCCAGAGGGACGCAGCTGGCCAACCACAGTGCCAGGGGCCTGTGCCCAACAGGGTCCAAAAGGCTACCAATGCAATCCCTGGCAGGATCCTGTTGGTTCCTACAGGTAGGAGGAGCTCTGGGCCCTTGAGCAAAAAAAAACCCAATCCTGTGCAATCCTGTGCTAGAAGCTTCCCCAGCCTAAGCGCCAGAGGTTGCACCCAGACATCCCCAAAGGCCCACTGGGTCATCTTTACGTGGGACACCCACTCATATCACCTTGGGTCTGTGCCTAGCCCTTCCTCCAAAGCACATAAGTCATTTCCTACGTGAAATACCGGCCCCAGAGCTCCAGGGTACCAGCCAACCCCAGAAGCCTACCTGAAAATCCTGGCGAGTGAAGCCGATGACAACCCACAGCCCTGTGGTTCACGCCTAACCGGGCACAAAAGCCTGTCTATGCATGCCCACACATGACACCATTAGATACAGTGCAGGAGACAGCATTCCGCTGGACCCAAAAGCCTGCCCACGCTTCTCCAAGGCACACCAACGGCACAGCGCCACAAGAAGACCAGAAAACCACAGCCCACAGCCACTGCACTTAATCTTAACGACCTCTGTAAACCTTGAACCCAGATGCATAAATCACAGCAAAAGATCACAAAATTCACGAGCAACCAAGACCATTCTACTCTCCAAAACCAACAACTCAAGGGAGAGTGAAGAAGAGAGGGTGAATAAAAGAACCATCGAAGCAATGATGAGAGATTTATTTGGCTGCACTAATCACAATAGCCAACATACAGTCCAGATACCCTCTAAGAGATGAGTGGATGAAAAATTGTAGTACTTATACACAATGGAGTATTACACGGCCATTAGAAGGAATAATATGATGCCATTTTCAAGGAAATGGATGGATTAGAACAAGTCATGTTAAGTGAAGTATGCTAAGCTTAGAGACATAAATGGTGCATACATTGGGAAATGATAAGTGATACAGGACTCTAGGTATTCACATGCACCAAAGGAGGATACTCAGGGGAGGAACCCAAGGCGTCTTCAATAATATTAAGTGATATTTATTGAAATGAAAAAAAAGTTCTCATAAATCTGTCTTATGGAGGTTTTGCTGAAGCTTCTCTTTTCATCAAATATGATGTGAGACTAGTAAGTGGGATTCCAGCTGCTTATCATTTACCTATTCTATATGCCAGAGAGCAGCAAAGCAACCCTCTTTCCTTTGGTTAGATAGTGTTTGCTGAGACCTACAGAATCACTGATAAGGGCCAGGAAGGACTTTGCCAAAGGTAAACTTTTAGTCTCCTTTTATTTATCTTGTGACTTAAGCCTGTTGTTTTTTATGTTATTGAACACTAGGTGGTATTCTAAGTCCAAATATCCACTATAATTGAAATAGGCGCTCCATAGGTAAGGTGGTAAAGATTTTGGTAACTTAAAAGAAGTTCAAGTTAATGCAATTCAGTCTTACTTGGTGTTTTTGCTCATGGTGGTGCTCTACCACTTGAGTTACACCTCCAGTTCAGTATTTTACTGGTTAATTGAAGATGGTATCTCTCAGGTTTTTCTGCCCATTCAAGCTTCAAATTATGGAATCCTCTCAGTCTCCTGAGTAGTTAGGATTACAGGCCATTAGAGCCTTAGAATCCTTAGATTCTTTTGGACTCTTCTGTGCTTCTGAGAGAGAATAGACTAGGTATGTAAGATATCAAGCTTTCACACCTGTCTTATTTTCTTACTGCTACTTAAATTACACCAATTGACCAGATTAAGTAATTCAAACGTATTATCCTACTGTTCCAGAAAGCAGAAGTCTGAGTGAAATGAGTCTCACTGAACTAAACTCAAGGCATCGGCCTAGAGGATCTGTGAGAGAATCTATTTCCTTACCTTTTCTAACCCTTAGAACTCACCTACATTCCCAGGTAGTGATTTCTTTTATCATTCCTTATATCCACTAACAATTAGTGAGGTCTCAGACTGCCCTGCTTTCCCTTCCATTTTCAAGGACTGCTATGATTATATTAGGCTGTTGATCAGACTTAGTTCTAATTGCAATAATCATTTCTGTGTACTAGATAAGATTACATTCACAGGTTCTAGGAATTAGGATATGAAATACCTGCAGAAAGCATTGTTCTGCTTATTACAGACTCCACGGTGTGGCAAATTTGATTTTTCTGTTTTTGTGAAGAATGACATTAGGATTTTGATGGGAATTACATTAAATTGGTATATTGATTTGGGTTATAGCTGTTTTCACAATATTGAGTCAATCCATACATGCAGGTTAGGGAGGAATGTCTTTCTTTCTTCTAGAGTCTTCTTTCATTTCTTTCATGTTTTATAGTTTTCCTTGTAGAGGTCTTTTTCCTTCTTACTTAAGTTTATTCATTGCTATTTCACTCTTTTTCTGGCTGTTGTAAATGGAATTATTTTCTTGATCATTTTTCTCAGCCTGTTCATTATTAATATAGAAAAAACTACTGTTGGGGGGAGTGTCCTGCTGATTTTGCATCCTGATCCATTTTCAAAAGGAGTGACGAATAAACCATTACTGATATTTTGAAATCGCAAAATCATTTTATTTTGCCAGGTACCAGTGGCTCATATTGATAATCCTAGCTAATCCAGAGGCTGAACTTGTGGAAATCATGGTTCAAAGACAGCCCAGGCAAGAAAATCTGTGAGACTCTTTTCTCCAACTAATCACCAAAAAGCTTGAGGTGGAGTTGTGGCTCCAGTGGTAAAGGGCTAGATCTGAGCAAAAACAGCTCAGGGACAGCACCCAGGTTCTGCATTCAAAAGCAAAAAGTCATTTTATCATATTGTCTCCACACAAAAGACAGATAAATAAAACAGAAATGTTCATCACATCTGTTTATCCTGTAATGAAAATTCAGATAGTTTAGACCAGAAAAAAGTGCCCTTTTCTAAAAGAAGGGAATATGGGTAAAAAGTTACAATTATACTCAATTGCTCAATTTCATTCTCCCGAAATGTTCTTACATATGACATATAATCCAAATACTCGATTTTTACATTTTTCTTAGATATATGTTTAAATATCAGCTAAATTACTTAACAAAGACCATGATATGTTCAAATAAAAAATTACATCAATTTCATTAGAAAGCTACTGAAAAAGGATACATGCTTACATTTTTTATAACAACTCAAAGTTAATTATGCAAAGATGTCTGTCTACAGGCACTTTACACAGCAGAGACAAGATCAGGTTTGATGAGTGGCTTTGTGGGTTCCTTATAAAGCTCAAAACACATAAAACTTTTGGTTGTTTAGGGAAGGACTGGAAAGGAGAGGAAATTTGCAGAATTCCATCTATGATTATAAATCAACAAGATGTAAATGTCCCAAGGCATCTCATTGTGTGAATAAGTAATAAAGTGAACTACTCCAGAGGGGAACCCTGGGGAATATCTTGTTTGTATCACCTCTCAGGACACTAACCTTTTAAAAATTCCTCTTTGTAAAATGTTCAGATCTATGTCAGTGCTTGGAAACAAAGTGTTCGCTTCAGCCAAAAATACATCAAGAATTTGAAATGGGATTTACTGCAAATTCCAGTTATGCTCTAGCTGTCAAGAGAGAAGGCTGAGAACTACACAGGCCCCAACTCTATCAATATCTGTAGCTTATCTCTGGGTCTCTACTATACTCTGTGTGAGAGCGACTCATCTCTAGATCCTATCTGTGGGGACAGACTCCTCCTTGGGCTCCAGGTAAGGAGGGAGATGCTGAAGGGACCAGCATCTTCCTGAAATAAGAAAACAAGCCCTCAAAACCCAGAAACCTTGAATATATCCTGAGAGAAGAGCAAATGCTAATTTTTACAGCCTTCCATCTCATTGAGAGATTATTTTCTTTTTCCTAGTTTCTCTAGAATCCTCAGCCCTAGAAGTTTTGCTACTGGATTCATAGGGCATCAATTTGGGAGCCAAGAGTCCCAAGAAACAACAGGTATCATTTTACTCAGTCTGGTAACCCAACCATCAGAATCTTCCTCCCCTCTGACCATTCAGTATTCAGCTCTTTAAACGCTGGTAAGTACCAGTGTTCTTCTTTCCCTTTTCTTATGATCTCTTCTTGGTGATACCTACTGGACCCATAATAGGGCCCTGTCTATGTGTGATAGAGCTTCCTGCAATTGGCCACTTATAGCCTGGAACACTGTGCATCTTCATGCTGGCTATGTGGGCACCAGAAGCACAGCAACACAGTCCTTAGTGGAAAAGGACTGAAAATGGAAGATATGTTTCTCCTCTTATTGGAAGAATTGTCAATGATGTCCTCTTGCCTATACAAGTAACTCAAGTGATATTGCCAGTGCTTCTCTTTATCAAAGCATCACTCCATTCCAGGGAGATCATCTAGGTGGACCCGCATTAGCTCTATCTTCTAAAGTTCACACTATGCTTTATTTAGGATGAGTAGCACTTAGGAATATCTGAGTATATGCCAGGTCCTGTGTGTGAGGAAGACTCCATTTATTCCTACACACATTCAGTAATTTATACATCCATTCAGCCAGACAATATTTCCTAAAGCTTTACAACATACCAAGAGATGTAGATATATGCAGTAATAGTGATCAGCGTAATGAAATTTAGTCATTTCAGAGAGGAAGACTTTTAAACATATAGTCATGAATACTTAATAAATACCTTTAAAAGCTTATTGTTACACACATAAGCCAACACTCACCACATTGTACATAGAAATAGGCACATTTCATTTCATAAAAACTTGGCATAATAAAGTAGTGAAAATGTAATTGAGAATGTGATCAGCAAGGAGGATTTTACTGATAGCAATAGCTTTTGATAATGGCCTGTATAAGGAACACAATTTAAGCTGGACACTGGTGGCTCATGCCTGTAATCCTAGCTACTCAGGAGGCTGAGATCTGAGGATCTTGGTTCAATGCCAGCCCCGGCAGGAAAGTCCATGAAACTCTTAGCTCCAATAAACCACTAGAAAACTGGAAGTGGCACTGTGGCACAAGCGGTAGAGCACTAGCCTTGAGCTGAAGAGCGCAGGGACAGCGCCCAGGCCCAGAGTTCAAGCCCCACAACCAACAAAAAACAAAAAGGAACACAATTTACATGGTAGCCAAGTCCATTCACACTTGCAAACACACATGAACATATCCAGTGAAACAAACATTTTCTTAAAACTATGCTTATATTGCTGCATAGTATTTTCTTTTCTTCTTCAACTTTAATAAATATTAGTGGAAAACCACTAATTCTGTTCAATTACCCATGACACATTATAAATCACAATTTTGAAGCACTTAAGGATGAGACTGTTTTGGCTATCTTTGAGCCTTTTGTGTCATCTCAAACTCAAGTGAAAGGGAAGGCTTTCCCTTTCATTTTTTCAATCCTTCAAAGTAGTCTCTGACTCTATCTTCCTGGTCATTCAAAAGCAATGCATATTCCAGCAAAGTATGCTAGATTCAATTGAGACCCAATCTGGATAGGTTTTTTTTTTCACTTGTGCTGATCCTAGGGCTTGAACTCAGAGTCTGGGTGCTGCTTCTGAGCTGTTTTTGGTCAAGGCTAACACTCTACCGTTTGAGGGACAGGTCCACTTATGGCTCTTTGGAATTAATTGCAGATAAGAGTTTCATGCCTAGGCTAGATTTGAACCATGATCCTCAGATATCAGCCCCCTGAGTAGCTGGGATTACAGGCATGAACCACTGGCAGCTGGATCTAGATGGAATTTATTCAAGAGAAATCCTCACTTGACGAGGACAAACAGGTTGATGAGACAAACAGGTTCTGGTCTCCTCAACTGCCTGCTAAACATAGGGTCTTATGTGTAAATAAGCTCTTGTGTGTTGGCAGTCTTGCAATTTTCCCCTCTCAAGGTGGTCCTTCAGGAGGGTTAACTTGCACCTCTGATACTATCTTATTCTAAAGAACAGTTCTAATACTAGTGCTTCAGTCCTGCTCAGGGACAACACTCCAGGTGTGAGGCCCAGCCACTGTTACTTTCCCTAATTCTTTCTCATCTTCCTATCCATTAGATTGGATCCAGTCATCATGATCTTTATTTGTTCCAGATATACACCAAATCATAGATTTTTGGTTAGTGTTTCCTTCCTTCAGACAAGTGCTTGATTTTCTACTAAAGTATCTATCCTTCTGTTTGGATATTCTGAGTCAAACTGCAGCATGAATGAAGTCAGACACTATTATGCCAGATAAAACACTGCCAATATTCAATTATTGTATCTGTATTTGGTCTTTATGAAGGGCTACTATAGCATTGTGGTGCTGTTTAAGGCTAGCCACATTTTTCTTCTTTTGTAGACATAATGAGAGTCCTTTCTGTCTTACTCATCACTGACAGCATCATAATTAAGGGTTGTTTCCTGTGATCCAAAGAAGAATTTCAGGATGGGCAAAGACTGTGGATTATAACACAACTAAAAGCTTTGTTTTGCTTGGAAAGATGACAGATGATCCACTGTATAGAAAATGAGTATAGGCCTGGACTTGGTGGCTCATGCCTGTAATCTTAGCTACTCAGAATGCTGGGAATTGAGGATCACAGTTTGAAGCCAGCCTGGGCAGGAAAGTCTGTGAGACTCTTATCTCCAATTAACCACAGAAAAAGCCAGCAATGGTGCTGTAGCTCAAGTGGTAGAATGCTAGCCTTGAGCAAAAGAAGCTTAGGGATAGAACCTAGGCCCAGAGTTCAAGGGACAGGACTAGCAGAAAAAAAGAAAAAAGAAAATGGGTCCAGTGATTATTTGTATGTGCTAAAATCAACCCTATGATCCATAAACAAGAAAACAAAACACAAACATACTAGGATTTTTTTTACTCAAGTGAGAATTATTGATGTTTTTCAACATTCATTTATCTATACCATCTTCTTTTGTTTCAGATAATCAGAACTGTAATTTTACCTGTTAACTTCCTAACATGTAATTTCCTGAGAAGATGTTTCTGTGCATCATCCAACAGTTGTTAAACAAAAGCTATACAGACAGTAGCACTGCCAGCACTGATCACAAAGCAGGTGTGTCCAGGGTTCAGTGCACCAACCCAATGTCTACAGAAACAGTACAGGGATGCGAAAAAATAAGAAAATAAATGTTATAAATATTTGAATGAATTATTCTTCCAAATGAGGACTTCATTTTCTGGGTTTGCTGTCCTGTAATGGTCAACACTTGAATGCCTTCTGTATGTTCATCAGTAGACAAGAATAAACATTTATGGGCAAAGAAAACCAAACCTATCTGACTGAATTTATCTTGCTGGGCCTTTCTTCAGATCATCAGACTCAGGTCCTACTGTTTGTGATATTTCTCATCATCTACCTGCTGACTCTATTTGGAAATCTGCTTATCATATTCCTAATTCATGTTGACTCTCGACTTCACAGACCAATGTACTTCTTCCTAAAAAACCTGTCGTTTACTGACCTCTGCTTCTCTACCACCATTGTTCCCAACATGTTAATTCACTTTCTGGTGATGAGAAAGAGCATTTCATTTACTGGGTGCTCAATTCAAATGTTTTTTTTCCTTATAATGGGATGTACAGAAAGTTCACTTCTAGCAGTGATGTCCTATGACCGTTATGTGGCAGTCTGTAAGCCCCTGCACTATTCCACAATCATGACTCAGGGGTTTTGTACGCTGCTGGTCATAGGGTCCTGGGCTAGTGGGGTATCTGTATCGCTAGTAGATACCACATTCACTTTGAGTCTCCCATACCGAGGACCAAATGTAATTAATCATTATTTTTGTGAGCCTCCAGCACTCTTGAAGCTGGCTTCAGAAGAAACCTACAGAGCTGAGATGGTCATCTTTGCAATGGGTGTGGTAATCCTCCTGGGTCCCATGTCTCTCATCCTGTTCTCCTACTGGAACATCATCTCCACTGTGACTCAAATGCAATCCGGGGAGGGGAGGCTCAAGGTCTTCTCTACCTGTAGTTCCCATTTCATTGTTGTTATCTTTTTCTATGGCTCAACAATATTTACCTACATGCAGCCAAATGCTAAGAAAATGAATGAAGGTGACAAAGTGATCTCAGTGTTTTACTCCATCATAACCTCCATGATGAATCCATTCATTTACAGTTTAAGGAACAAGGATGTGAAGGAGGCATTACGGAAAGTTCTTAGAAGATAGATCCCCTCTCTGGCACATTGTAGATGATCAGGGGCGTGGATACATCCCAAAGCTCAACATCTTTGACAGGTTTAATTTGGAACCATGTGCAGTCTTAGAATAAATGTCAGCAAGGTACACCCTTTGTCTCTAGTAAAGTTTGTCTGCTGCAATCTTGCTCAAGTTTATTCTCTGTGGCTGCAACTCATTTGTCCCACAGAAGACAATTAACCACTATACTAAAAAAATGTTGTTAAACATTGAACAAGATTTCCATTCGCCTTCTTGGTCATCCTTTTTCACCCAGGAGGTATTTCCTTTTGGCCCTATACTCCACAGCTACCATATGTGTTACCCTCATGCTGGTATCATCCATCTAAGGATCTTAAAATCCTGGCAGATGTCAGGTAGCTAGATTCCAGAGTTTCCTGTGAGAAAATGCCAATACTTATATTCCCTGCTGCTTTGACACTGGGAATATGGTTTTAATCTCTAAAGTCCAAACTAATGCTATAGTCAATTCAATCCCCCAAACAGAGGGCTGTCATCACAGTCAAGGTTTGGGAATCATATATTGCTGGAAAAAAATCTTTCTTATCTCACACACTGTTTCCCTCCAAGAGTAACTGTTGTCCTGAGGGAACTAGAAGGGAGAAGCAGCTTCCTACACTAGAGCTGTCAAGTGAGAAATGCCTCGGAAGCAGGTACTCCCAGCATGCCCCTCTGCCGGGCCTGCTCCCCTTCCCTCTAGGAGTCTGATCTTGCTTTGCTCCATTAAGCCTTCCTCTGTGGAGAGCGGAGGAGAATAGTTAACATATGAACGTGTGTCTTGGAACTGACTGTGTGAGATGACTTGGCCTCTTCATCTTTTCTAAATACAAAAAAGCCTGAGTTATTTGGTGATTTCTTATGCAATGTGTTAGGCAATAAGAATAAGCTAAAAGTAAAAGAAAATTTTAAATGAAAACATTTAAATGCCAGTGTATGTAACATACAGTTCAGCTGATATGGAGAAACTATAAGATACTCCAGTGTCATCGTCAGATGCATCTAAGTCATTGGATGACTTAAGTCATGGCCCTTAACTGTGTGGCCATGTGCCTCTAGTCAAACAGTAATCCTCCTGACCCAAAGGGACACAGAATATGCTTAAGTGTAAGGTGAAAATTTTAGATTTATTGGAGGTGGCAAGTCTTTAGTGGAAATTGGAGGTGGTATGAGAAAATGAATCAATCACGTACGTATCCTGAGCACAGGTTTTTCTCACTGGTGGTCCTGTACTACTGGACCTCTCTGTTAGGGTAAAGCACTACTGGGGACACACTCACAGCATCTCACCAGACTTCAACATCTCCTCTGTCAAAAGGAGCCAAGAGTGCTCCCTGAATTGGCGACAATGGATTTTAAGATGGGAAAATTCAAGATGTATGTTTGTTTGGAGAAATAATGGTTTCATTCCAAATTCTGGTTCTCTCTGGGAATACTCAGGAAGGGAATGACAGATAGTAGTGGCATTCTGGCTTTGTTTACATCTGGGTGGGAGAGTTGAGATTAAGAAATAGTCTTAATTCTATATATTGATACCCCATTGAACTTATATCTTTGAAAAGGATGATTAAAAAAAAGCACGTGCATAACATTTCTGATGTTAACAAGTGCTATCAACTAATCAAAGGAAGGATGAGATGCAAATTTCTGCGGGAGTCTAGGAAAGGGATCTTATAGTTAAAGGATTCACTATATCTCACAGAAATTAGCATTTGAACCATGACCAGAATAGTGAGAACATGGGAACAAGGAGAGGTTTAGGGAAGAAGGTTCCACAAAGAGAAAAAAAGTCTAATAGCTTATATTTGAGATGAAGACAGAAAAGGTTTGTCTGGTGGCTGAAAAGTGACAAAGGATGGTAAAGAATAATAACACAGAGCAGGAGCATAGACAAGTAGAGCATCTGTAGCAGTTTCCTGGGGCTGTTATAACAAATGATCATAGATATTTGGGCTGGAAGCAACAGAAATATATTCTCTCATAGTGTTGGAGGTCAGGAACACCCATAAGGCGCCAGCAGACCAAGGTTCCTCTCCAGGCTGTAGTAAAAAAGCCTCCTTCTCATCCTGCTTCTGGTGACCTGCAATGTTCATCGGTGGCAGCCTAACTCCAACCCCTTCCACTCTCATCTTACAATCTTTACTCTATCCCTGTGTCTTTCTCTGTTTTCATGAGAATGCTTACAATTGGGCTTAGGGCCCACCCCAAAGCAGGATGACTTCATCTCAGAAAGTCCCTTAATCACATTGATGAAGACCTTTCTTCCAAGATGGACATCTTCAGAGCCTCCAGGTGGACATACCTTTGTGGATGATACTATCAGCTTTGATAGTCCTGAAAAGATGGTGCTAAATTTTTACTTTGTCTTCAATAAAAACTGCTTATTGTATATATATATATATATATATGTGTATATATATATATATATGTATATGTATATCAGGTTTGAATTCAAGTCCTTATGCTTGTATTGTTAGGCAGGCATTCTACCATCTTGTTCTGCCTCAGGTATCTTGTGTATAGCTTCCCAATAACCAAATGCAGTTAGAGCACTCTGAACAAAAAATGCAGTCAAGTCCAAAATCTTCTGTGAACTCTCAGTCTTGCATTATAATGCAGAGGATAAAGGGTAAGCAGTTAGCTCTTTCTGTTATTAGGTTCTATATCCAAGGATTCAGTTATACATCATAAAAATACATATTTTTTAAATGACTCAATAACTGGACATTTTAGGTACTAAAAGTAATTTCCAAATGATTTACAATATAGAGGATGTGCGTCACTACTCAGTCTATGTAAGGGGCATGAGCATCCAGGATTTTGGTATCTTTGGGGTTCTGAAATGACTCCTCTACAGACACTAAGAGATGGCTATCTGTCCATCAGCTTCATTTTGCTCTATCACCATTACTGAAATTTCTACTTGAAAATGTCAAAGGTCTGGAGATCCCAGCGATCCATAGGGTTGTTTGAAATCCTTCAGGGTGGTAAGTGACATCAGATGAGATTCAGGGTATTTCTGTTTCAGATGATTATTTTCAAATACCTCAGGGATCTCTTAGGCTAGAAAGATTTTTTAAAAAACTTAATAGCTCTGATTGCTCCAGGGAATAGTATGATTATAACAAGTCTCAGGAACTCAGGTTGGAAAACTTCCTTTAGAAAAATTCTCCTAACAGGTTTCTTAGTGCATTTGGGATGGTGTTCTTTAATAAAGTAGTGCTCCCTGGGTTGGAGTGAAGTCTCAGAGATGAGGTCCCAACCTCAGTACACTTGGGAAAAGGCCACAGAGGTGGCCTGCTAGGATAATGGTTGGCAGGCCACAGGTGCAACACCTTTCTTCCTTTAGTAATTCCTCTCCATCACTAAACTCATTTCCTGTGTGTGCACCTGCCAATACTTCAGGTGAGAGCAGTTAAGATGCTGGTGGGATTCATCTTTTCAGGGAACCCCAATCTTGATCCTGTTCATGGAGGAGGAGAGCTTTGCCTTTCACTCTCTACACTTCCCTTTTTTTCCATCTGGCTTTTAGAGACTGTAGAGATTCTTCATGAGCCAGATTCTGCAGCTCCTCTGAGGATGGCTAAGCTCTTCACAGTATAACAGAGTGCCTGCCAGGGCTGAAGATTCTGCCTCACCTTTGTCACTAAAAGCCAAGTTAACCAAATCTCTACCACTCCTTGTTCCAACACACATCCTTCACTATTATTTAATTTATCCTAATTTAAGAAAATAGGTTTTGTTTGAAAAAATACTAACGCTGCATTTGGGGGGCATTGTGGGGTTTGAACACCTGCTTGCTAGACAGGTGCTCTGCTACTTGAGCCATAATCTAGTTGATTACTTTTTTGCTGGTCTTGGGGCTTGAATTCTGGGTCTGGATGCTGGTCTGGATGCTGCCCTCCAGCTTAAGGCTGGTACTCTACCACATGAGCCACAATGCCACGTCAAGCTATTTTGAGTAGTTTATTGGAGATAACAGTCTCTTGGACTTACCTGCCAGGGTTGGCTTCAAGATCGCTGCCTCCTGAGTAGCTAGGACTACAAGCTTGAGCCATTGGTGCCTAGTATTTTTTTTAACATTTAGTAAAGGTTTTATGTTTTTGTAAGAACTGACCTCAGAGTGTGATCCTCTATGGCTTCTATTATAGCTGAAGTGAACCATTAGTAATTCTCCTATAATATTTACCATTTATTTATTGTCTATTACATTTTAAATATTAGGTTTTTTAATTCTTGAGCTTCTATGTATGGTCTCATTGTGTATCCATTTTATTGTTCAAATTTTATTTTGTGAAATGTTCATGCACTTAAAATATTTTGAGTGAAAGTTATTATTGTGTCCTTTTTAATTTTGTATTTTTATTGTAGACCCCAAATTCCTTTAACTCAAGAGGTTGACAAATGCTCATTTTATTTTTATGGTTATGTTTAATTACATCTGTGCATGTAAGTGGGCAGTACATAGATATACATTAGACTCACTCAAGTATTTTTCTTTAATAAGGGACTAAGAACTGGTTCTATATGATTTTGTAACTATCTAGTCATTTTCCATAGCATGACTTGGCTTAATAGTGTGCATTTTTCTAGCTGAAATGTTATATTAACATTAAGCTAATTCTTTGACAACCTGTATAGACTGATTTTCTTCCATATATTAGGCATAGTAACTATCTCACATAGACTTAAAGAAAATTAAAATTGAATGCAAAGAAATTAAAATTTTACTGCTATAATAAACCCAAGCAATGGTAACTTGTGATATTACTGCCACAGAAGATAAAAGTATGTAGGAAACAGCAAGACAGCATATGGAGTATATGAAGAATGCTACTGAGTAATATTATCAAAGAGGCAAAGATGTGACAAAGAACCTTCTTTATGCTGAAACTAAATGAATTTATACAAGGATACAATCCTAGTATTCTAGTCAGCTTTTATTTTAACTTTTCATTCCTTACTCACCATGATCTTTAGAATTATTTTGTAACTATAATGAAAGGTTTGCTTTTGAATACCTTATGAGACTTCACTGGACCTATGTCACATCAATTTCTTTGATTCTTGAAACTACATAAAAGGATAGGTGCAATTTAAGTGACACAACACGATTGTCATGACTAACAGTTACTAATTAAGTGGTCAAAGCAAAGGTTCATCTTGGGGCATTTCACACTGAATCTTTCCCATTGGAACTATGAAAAAGAAAATTAAAGGGACAAAAGGAGACTTAGCTTTTACTGAGCAAAGAGAACTGAGCCTTTTATGAAAGGATAAAAATCAATATCTCTGTTTTAGATACTGGTTAATAAAATACCTAAGGATCCTCAGGTTTTAGAAAGAACAGATTCAGGGACTTTTGTGGTTCTATATGACTTTTTGGACTGTCTTCTTTTTCTCAGTGAAAAATAACATTGAAATTTTGATAGGTATTGGGTTAATTGTAGATTGGTTGGGGATTGTGGTCATTTTCATGATATTAATTCTGCTAATCCAGGAACATGGGAGGTCTTTCTACTCCTGATGTCTCCTGTGATTTCTTTCTCCAGTGTTTCAGAGTTTTCGTTGTAAAGGTTTTCCAGTGATTTATGCTAATTCTTAAGTACGTTTTGGGGGGGCTAATTGCAAACCAAGTTGTTTTCCTGATTGCCATCTAATTGTTGGTATATAGAAAGCTTGTGATTTTTGTGGGTTGAGTTTATATCCTACTAATTTACCAAAGTCATCAGTTCTCAGAACTTGAGGATGGAATCTTTAGGGTCCTTTTGAAATGGAATCATATCATCTGCAAATAGAGACAGTTTTATTTCATTCTTCCCTATTTGGATCATCTTTATCTTTATCTTGCCTTATTACTCTGGCTAGAGATTCCAGCACTTTATTGAAGAGGAATAGAGAATGTGGAAATCCTTGTCTTTGTCCTGATTTTAGAATAAATGGTTTTAGTTTTTAACCAATTAGTATCATGTTGGCTATAGATTTGTCATAAATAGTCTTTATTATCTTGAGGTATGTGCCTTCTATTCCTTTTAATCATGAAGGAATGTTACAATTTGGTCAGAGGCATTTTCTACATCTGAGATTATGTGATTCTTTCCTTGAATTTGTTAATGAGTTTATTAACTTACATATATTGAACCAACCTGGAATACCTGGGATAAAACCAATTTGATTGTAGGATATGATTTTCATTAGTTGATGACTATGGCTAGCAGTTGTTTTGTTAAGGAGTTTTACATCTATGTTCATCAAGGAGTTTGGTCTATACTTCTCTTTTTCTGTTGACTCCCTGGCTGGGGGATAAGTTCAATGCAGGCGTTAAAGAATGAGTTTTATTGTGATCCTTCCCTTTTTATTTCTGTGGTATAAACAGGATCCACCATTCATGGGACAGGAGAACCAATCCTCTGTGACAGAGTTTGTCTTCCTAGGCCTCTCACAGGACGAACAGACACAAGTCCTGCTCTTCTTCCTCTTCCTGGCCATCTACCTGCTCACTGTGCTTGGAAACCTGCTGATCATTGTGCTCATTCACATTGACTCCAGACTCCACACACCCATGTACTTTTTCCTTAGAAACCTCTCCTTCGTTGATTTCTGTTTTTCTACTACCATAGTTCCCCAAATGCTTTTCCACTTCTTAGCAAAGGAGAAAACCATTTCCTTTGTTGGATGTGCAACACAAATAGTAATGTTACTTCTGTTTGGCTGTACAGAGTGTGCACTGCTGGCGGTAATGTCCTATGACCGCTATGTAGCTGTCTGCAAGCCCCTGCACTACTCCACCATCATGACACAGGGGCTATGTGTCCAGCTTGCCATAGGGTCCTGGGCCAGTGGAGCATTTGTGTCCCTGGTGGATACTACATTCACCCTGCATCTTCCCTACCGAGGAAATCACATCATCAACCACTTTTTCTGTGAGCCTCCTGCCCTCCTGAAGCTGGCCTCAGCAGACACTTACAGCACAGAGATGGCCATCTTTGCCATGGGGGTGGTAATCCTGCTAGCTCCTGTCTCCCTCATCCTGGTCTCCTACTGGAACATCATCTCTACCGTGATCCATATGCAGTCTGGGGAGGGCAGGCTGAAGGTTTTCTCCACCTGTGGTTCTCATCTCATTGTTGTTGTTCTCTTCTATGGCTCAGCGATATTTGCCTACATGAGGCCCAACTCCAAAATAATGAGTGAGAGGGATAAAACGATCTCTGTGTTCTACTCAGCAGTGACACCCATGCTGAATCCCATCATTTATAGCCTGAGGAACAAGGATGTCAAGGGGGCCTTCAGGAGAGTGATGGCAAAATAGTTTGTATTACATGGTGGCATTGGATTCTGATGTCCATTGTAGCAATATTGTAAGAAGATAATGGAATTGTCATTCCATTCATCCACATTTTTTTCTATTTTCCTCCATTAAGTCTTATATCAGATGAACAAATTTCCTAACCAAAGAGAAGAATCATACTGTTAAATATAGAAAAGAAGTATAAGGTGAGGAGAAAGAAAGGAAGACATACAAGTATAAAGGGGATGTAGGGAGAAAAGAATAGAGGAAGGAAAAGGGAAGGGAGGGAGGGAAGGAAGGAAGGGGGAATGGAGAGAAGACAAGGAAGAAAAACAAGCACTTTTCAGCTTGTTCAAGTAGCTAAGTAGCTCTAGGTCTATATGTCCAAAACAAATAACCATTCAGCAACAACACAAAACCCTAAAACCAGCCATCAGAGATGAGCAATTGTCTCAAATGATGGATTTCTTTCTTTCATTCTTGCAAACATTTGACAAATATCTTGTGAGTTCATATTGCATATGCCCCATATTTTTATGCTAAGTAAGACATAAAATTGGTGCTATATTTCTGATATAACTTTTTATCTTAAATTTAATGTTGTTTGAAGCTTAAAAGAGTACAGATGAATGGTAGAATGTTTTTAAAGAGTATATGTATATTAAGGGGAATAGCCACCTATAAGGCTTAATGTGTAAAATAAAGTGTCCAGTTTGATAACTGATTATAAAGTACTAAATCTAGGTAAAATTGAGAAAAGCTGATTTAAAACTTGCTTAAAGGGAGATGTTGATGTGCTCACCATGCAAAATGTTATGTGAAGTAATGTAAACTTTAATTATCTCCATTTATGCTTTCTATTTTACGTGTATATCAACATATAGATATATAATGCAATACATATTGAATATATTCACAATTCTATTTTTAAATCCAAAATAAAGATATTTATTATAAAATATAGAAGGGAATTAGACTTTATGAGTTCTTTGATTTCTGTATAATATCCCTTTGAGTCAATAGTTCCCTCCTATTGTTGATTGATCCTTATTTTACATGAATAAAATATCCTGACGTGGTTTAGATGCTAAGTATCTCTCAAAGAACCATGTGTTAAAGTTGGATCTCCAGGGTGGTACTACTGAGAAATAATAGAACCTTTAGTAGATTCTCAGGGACTGTTCTCAGGTTTTTACGGGCATGCCTATGGAGGATTGTGGGACCCTAGTCTCTTCCTTTCTTCTTACCGACGATGCTAGACTTGAAGACACATGGACACCTGGTGTCAATGAGCAGTTTTATTTTTCAGATAATGTCTTCCATCCCATTACCCAATTCCTGGGGTCAGCCTCCTACCTATCTGTGCCTCCCAGGCAGGGTACATCACTTTGTCCAGCTTATTTGTTGAAATAAGTTCTCACTATTTTCTTTTTTTGCCCAAGTAAACATCAAAACACAATTCACACCATCTCCCTTATGAGATGCTGGGATTACAGGCATGTACCTCCACATCCGCCTTTGATATTTTGTTTTTACAATCCTGTTGAGGGTTTCATGGAGAATAAATGATTAGAGCACAAGCATGGAACTAAGGAAAAGTCAGTAAGACTGAACTCTAGCCTAGGTGAGAAATAAAGGTCTAAGCTAGGGTTATAATTAGCAGAGGGGAAGAGGGGGAAAGATGCGCAAAGCAGAGGATATGCCTGATGAAATGACAGAGGACTAAAATATGCTTTCTGGATCTTTAGCTTGACCTGTCTGTGGAGAAAGTTATAAAGCAGGATTTGGGTGGGAAAACCAAAAGTGTTTTTTGTACTTGTTAATGGGGGCTTGTGTTAGGTGTGGCAGTGTTTTCAGTACCCTTATGTGCATCTCTAGCTATAGTAAGGCTATGCAAACACTCAGGCTATCTGATTCTGCATCATATACCTCTAGTATGTGTTTTCACTACTAGCAGAAGGCAATTACAACACTGAGTACAAATTCAGATTAGAGTCTGAAAATTTCTGAGAGCTATTAATCATGAGAAACAATGCAGAGGATAAAGGGTAGTTAGCTCTTTCTATTACCAGGTTCTGTATACAAAGATTTAACCAGTTATAAAGGAAATATTTTTTTAAATGAGTCAGTTGCCAGGAACAGGTGGCTCAAGTCTGTAATCCTAGCGACTTAAGAGGCAAAGGTCAGAGGATCACTGTTTGAAGCCACCCCAGGCAAGAATGGCCATGAAGCTTATCTCCAATAAACTACTCAGAAAATGCTGGAAGTAGTGCTATGGTTCAAGTTGTAGAGTGCTAGGAAAACTGGAAGTGGCGCTGTGGCTCAAGTGGTAGACTGCTAGCCTTGAGCACAGAGAGGCTCAGGGACAGTGCCCAGGCCCTGAGTTCAATCTCCAGACCCCGTAAAAAAAAAAAAGACTTACTAAGAAAGGATGCACATTGGTCATGTATAAATATGTCTGGATTCATATAAGAAGCTTTCACATCCACAAATTTGGTATCTTTGGGGTTCTGGAATTACTTCTTTTCAGACCCTATGAGATGACCATGCTTCTATCAGTTTCCTCATTACCGAAACTTCTGTTTTAAAGAAAAAGTCCAAGGCTTGGAGATCCCAGAGCTCCATAGGGTACTTTGAGACCTATCAGTATTGTACCTGACTTCAGATGAGATTCATGTTATTTCTTTTTCAGACTATAGTTTTTTTTCTTTTTAATTCCCAAAGGGATATCTTAGGATAGCAAGGTTACAAACATTAACAATGTTGCTTGCTCTAGGGAACAGTCCGATTATATTGGCTCTTAGGACCTCAGATTTGAGGATTTCCTTTAGGAGACTCTGGTTTCTTAATATATTTGGGGTGGTGTCCTTTAATAGAGCAGTGTTTCTTGGGTTGGGATAGAATACTTGGCAGAGATGATGTCCCAGCCTCAGCATATTCAACAAACAGGGATGGAGGTGGCCTATCAGCACAAGGGCTGACAGGCTGCAAGGACCTCGCCTCTCTTCAGTTGCTATTTCTCTCCACCATTGCGCTAACATCCTGTATTTGCACCTGTCAGGGTTCCAGGTGAGAGCAGGTAAGATGCTGAGGTGGGTGAATACTTTCAGGGAGTCGTCATCTTGATTCTGCTCATGGAAGAGGAGGGCTTGGCCTTTCCCTTTCTGTACTCTTCTTGACCTGTGGCTTCTAGGGACTAGAGGAGTTCTCCATGGGTCTTGTTCTGCGGCTCCTCTGAAGATGGCTAAGCTCTTGCCTGGGTAACAGCATGACTGCCAGTGCTGGAGACACTCTGCCTCTCCCTTGGCACTAAAAGCAAAGCTATCAAATTCTCTTCTATCTCTCACCCTTCCATTGAACTTCTGCCCCTATTATTTGTCTTTACCACAATTAAAAATGATTTTTGCTTGAATAAAAAGGAAGAATAGCTGGACCAGACTCACACCTGTAACCCTAACTACTCAAAAGGCTGAGAACTGAGGATCCCAGTTTGAAGCCAGCCTAGGTAGGAAAGTCCATAAGTTCCTTATGTCCAGTTACATATCAAACAGCCAGAAACAGACTGTGGCTCAAGAGGTAGAGTGAAAAACCTTGAATAAAAAGCTCAGAGACAGTGTCCAGGCCCCGAGTTCAAGATCCAGGACAGTTACCCCTCCAAAAAAGAAAGAAAGCAAGAATAAAGCTATACAAACTCTTGATCCATTTAGTGGTTGTATCTTAATTTTTTTTAATGGTGGCACTGGAGTTTGAACTAAGGGCCCCGTGCTTGCTAGGCAGGCTCCATAACTTTCATTTAGAACACAAAATGTAATATCATATTTTTGTGTTGAACAGGTATGTTTTTGTCTCATATGCATTGTTCAATTTACCTATTTTTGAGAACAGGGGTTTATATTTCTTACATAATTTTCTAATGGATTGCATTACTGATTTTAAGAGCTCTTCATATTTTAGGAATAATACAAATTTCTCTTAAATTTTTTGGTAAATATCCACAATTAAAATTTTTATGATAATGCTTATTAGATATATTTCAAGGTATACAAAACAATGTTATTGAACTGGGCATGACACACACCCATAATTTCAGCACATGGAAGACTGAGGCTAGAAGGTAAACTGTTCGAGACCAGCTTGACCTATAGAGGGAGACCCTGATTCAAAACAAAAAAGAAAAGAAAACTTACAACAATAAAAATAATGTTATTGGATACATATACACAGTAAAAAGGTGACTAAAGTGAAGCAAATTAGGATATGCATCACCTTACCCTTCTTCGTTTGTTGTGTGGCAAGAGCAGTTACCTTATGCTGATTTAGCATGAACCCCAAACCTGGTGCAATTTAATCCTTGTGACTATGGTGCTTTTCCACTAGTTCTGTATACTTACTTGTCCTGCATATCAGCTGCCTCCCATACTTCTACCTACGTCTTCTCATTTCCAGCTCTTACTCATTCTAATCCCTGATAGCAAGGGCTTTTATCCTCCATTCTGCTGTGTTTAAGTGCTTTTTGTAGATTTCAATGGATAAGAATAGTCATACCAACAGTTTTTCTTCTTTCTTTGTCTTTGCTTACTAATATCATGTCTCCCAGGCTCATCCACACTTTGGCAAAATGGCAGGAGCTCATTCTGTTGGTGTTCTTGAATAATATTCCACTTTACATGGAATGGAGACACCTGAAACCACCTGATGTCCATCAGTGGATGGTTAAATGAAGTGTGGTGTTTGTGTCTATTTATGTATATGAATAAACATATGTATATATATATATATATATATATATTTAACCACATGTTCCATACTTTAGTATGCTACTCAAAATGATTGTGACTGCTCAGTACATATTGTATTAACAAAGCTAAAATAATAATATATGTTATAAGAAATAGGATATGTTTCTTCTACTCCCTTCTTTTCTTTTCCACACTCCATTTTGTATTATTAAACCTAATAATACAGATAAAATTTTGAACACATGTGTTAAATTTCCTTTAAAAGTCCTCTGTAATCTTGATGAGAAGTCTAGGGAATTTCTGTAATCATGAGACCTCTATATTCTATTTATAAAGCAATGTTCTTATTCATTGATGCAGAAAATATGCTTCATAATTTTTTAAAGGGGTCTCAAAAATTTCTTAAGTGTACACCTTGCTAACTCAAGCCATTATTCCTTATTAAAAGACTTTTAGTTGTAGCCGGGCACCAGTGGCTCATGCCTAGCTACTCAGGAGGCTGAGATCTGAGGATCACAATTCAAAGCCAGCCTGGGCTGGAAAGTCCGTGAGAATCTTATCTGCAATAAGACACCAGAAAACCAGAAGTGGCGCTGTGGCTTAAGTGGTAGAGCACTCAGCTTGGGCTGAAGAGCTCAGGGACAGTGCCCAGGCCCAGAGTTCAAGCCCCATGATCAACCAAAAAAAGAAAGCATTTTAGTTATAATTTCTACTCAATATATAATAGCACAAAATGTTTATGTGCTCATCATGTTATCATAGGTTAGGGTATACTCTGATGTTTTACAATTTTATTTTATTGTAAAGATGCTGTATGAGGGGTTACAGTTATATGAATAAGGTAAGGAGTACATTTCTTTTCAAACATTGTTACCCACTCCCTTGTTTTTCTCCTACTATCCCTTCCCTCCCCGACCTCCCTCAATTCTCTTTCTCCTTGCCTGAAGTTGTAAAGCTCATTTCCAACATAGTGTCTCGTGAGTATCATTGTTGCAATGGGTTATCCTGTGGGCTCTGATTTTATAAGATACATAGTCAAGTTCTATCTAAAAA
>NW_012267329.1:5996215-5997901 GCF_000151885.1 Dipodomys ordii
GGGCAATGTCATTCTTTCTGATGGAGGCATAGAATTCCATTGTGTATATATACCACATTTTCTTTTTTTTTTATTGTGAAACTACCATACAGAGGGATTACAATTATATGGGCAAGGTAATGAGTACATTTCTTATCAAGCATTGTTGCCTCCTCCTTTGTTTCCCCTTTCTACCCCTTCCCAGCCCTTCCCATCCCCATCCCCAAAAGTTGTAGAGTTTGTTTTTCTACATAACAACTTGTACATCTTATTGTTGCAATGGGCCCACCTGTATCCCTATTTAAACGTTTTTTTTGCCCTTCCACTCCATAAATTATACCAACATCAAATACAGTGAAAGCAGGGGTTATACCTGGGAGAGGGACATACAAAGCAACAAAGAAATCATCTTATAAATATGTTAGAAACAATTGCATGAAAGAAAAAAACATTTGAATATGTATCTTAGGGTTCATTTCTCTAACATCAATTTATCTGACCTTTTCCGCTTGACTCAAACATATAATAGCTATTGCAAATAAGGGAAACCATGGAACCTATATTTCTTTGGGCCTGGCTTACTTCACTTAATATAATTTTTCCAAGTCTTTCCATTTCCTAACACATGGGGCAATGTCATTCTTTCTGATGGAGGAATAGAATTCCATTGTGTATATATACCACATTTTCTTGATCCACTCATCTACTGAGGGGCATTTGGGTTGGTTCCATATCTTAGCTATGGTAAATAATGCTGCAACAAATATAGTTGTGCTGGTAGCTTTAGTGTGGTCTTGTTTGTGATCATTTGGGTAAATGCTCAAAAGTGGGATTGCTGGGTCATAGGGGATTTTGTTCTCTTAATACTTTCTATTGCCTGTTGATTGCCACTTCTCAGAGTATTGAAAATTATCTATGAAAAATGTGCTTGACAGTGATATTTGTGTCCATTGACAATTCTGCCAGTGGACTAATTCTAAAGCCCTGGTGATGGAGAAAGGACATGGGCTTGTCTCCAAAGTGTGGATGTGAGAGATAAGCAGGAAAGTTAGCAAGACTTCAACTTTCTCTACAAGCCACACTTAAGAAAGGAGACAAATCACAGGACATGTGTTGATGGAAGAAAGCTTACAGCAACCAAATTGAGAATATTTCTGAGTCTTTCCTTAATCTTCTGTACAATAGGAAGAATAAGAGATGTCTCCTATGGACTTAAACTAAGAATAAGACTGGATGCAAAGAAACTACCAAAAGTGACTACTACCAGGAGATGCCCAAGAGGTAGTAATTAGAATTATTACTGTCCAAGGAGATAAACGTGTGAAGATAGAGGATATTTGAAGGATGTTACTGTTACTACTAAAAAAGCAGCTGTTTCAACTACAGTGAGAAAGAGCCCTCTATATGCTGAAAATAAATGAGTTTTTACAAGGGATAGGATCCCGATATTCTACTTCATCTTTAACCTTAATTTCCATTTAGTCTCATCATGATCTTTAAGATTATTTTGAAAATATAATGAGAAAATAGTTTTTATAAATGTTATCATACAGTTTGCCACATGCCATTTAACTGGATAAATGTCATATAAATTTATATGATTCATAAAACTATATGAAGGGAAAGATGCACTGTAAGTGGCACTATATTACCGTCATGACAAATAAGCGTGACACGTTCAACTCAACATGGGGCAATTCAGAATGA
>NW_012267329.1:6000521-6003411 GCF_000151885.1 Dipodomys ordii
TCTCTCCTCCCTCTCTTTCCCTCTCCTACCCCCTACAATGATTCTAGACTGGAAGAATCTTGGACACATGGCCCTGATGAGCATTTTGTGTTGTTTTGTTTTGATCCAATGAGCTCTTTTTTCAGCCAGCCTCTCCACCTGAGGGCCGAAGCTTCATTGCACTAGTACATCCAAACAAACCTGTTCTGTTTACAAGTGAATTGTTTCCAGGTATTTCATTATCATGATGGAAAGGTAATGAATACCACTTTGTATTTGCGGCTTTTGTTGGGAAAAATAAAGAGATACGTGTCTTCTCTTGTGCTTCTACAGTATTTTCTGGGCTGTATCATTTTCACAGTCAAGAAGTGAACACTTATTTTTAATTTTCTGAAAGGTGAGGGTGAAGAGTTATAACTACTCCAACAGCATCTTTGAGCACTTACTGGAGAAAGAGTGAGCAAAGGAAAACTGAAGAATGTGAAGGGAAGAGATGGGTAGAAGAGAGAAGAGCTGGGAGAAGAATGCACCATGACAGCTGCAGCTGGAGCAACGTCATTACCCTCAGCTGGGTTTGGCTGAGTTTTCTGTTCACAGAATATAGGTGCACAGACATGCATATGTATACATGAATGAAAGAAGCTAGGGATGGGACACAAAAAATACTGATCCATTAGGTTAATGCTGGATGCTCACTGAAGATCACAGCTAAAAGATCTGAAGTTAGCAGAAGTTCGAGGTAAATTTCCAGCAAACACTAGTCTAGACAGAAAGAAAAATAAGGAGTTGTAGCATAGCAGGCCAAACAGAAACCATGATTTCTTTTCTATTTCAGGCAGGAGGTTGGACAAGGCAGCCTTCTCCTTGCTTCAGTTGCTGAAACCATGAAACCATCTATTTAGCAATAGAGCTTGGTAGCCAGATCATGTGGCTCAGAACAAATCCTCAGGTCCAAGAGCCAATTTAGTGTGTGATGCAGGAAGAAATGTCAGGCCAGGGAACCAGCCCTGGAGGACTCATTAGAATGCCATTTCCAGAAGAAGCCATTTCAGGGGAAGCCATGTCAACTGAGAGGATACTGCTGAAAGTCCCCAAGGATCATGTTGGGGCTCTCTGTGTCCTTAGAGACAGTGTGATGGGGCCATGATGTGTATTGTTTGAGAACTTCTGCCAGTACCTCTTTCCCCAAGTCCCTACCAGGCTCATCTGTACTCCAGCTGGGACCATGTATGTCTGAGTATATAGACAGACAGTCAGAACCACTGTGAAGGACTTTCTCACAAGGAGACTGGGTGAATGGTTTTAAAGAATCAGCTCCTGGCTTCCCTAACATCTTGCCTGGATTTTCACCTGAGTATCTTCCTTCCCCCAGTCCCAACCACTCCCTTTCTTCATGAAAACTGGCCATGGCGGTAACTGGAGGAACTTTGATCACTGATCCGAGTGATGTCTACACCCCACCTGCTGCAAGAATTTTCTTCTCTTTCCTCAGCATTTTGAACCTCTTCATTTCCCAAATGAATCCCAGGACAAGCAGTACGGTAGGGAAGCCATGTTTTGTGCTGTTTTCCATTTGGAGATTAAGGTTCTTTCTCTGTTTCACAACAATGACTGTTCTTCTAAGACTGAGAGATTTGAGCAACAGAACCAAAAACTCCTGGTTTGCTCTCAGGTTAAGTTCCTCAAGCTTCATGGCTGACTCAGTCTCACCTGTAGTCTAGAAACTTGGTGAAATTACCCACATTGTACATGTGGAGATACCATTCAGGGCCACCGGCCAGACCCCAGTACCTAGAATTTCTGATGCTGGCTTTCTAATCTAAAAGAAAAATGCACTATTACATTTGTTCTGGGCTCTAATAGTCTGATGTGAAACCCCAAACAAATAGTGCCTCAAAAGTGGACTATCTAATCAAGTTCCTCAACTGCTTATACCTGAAACACCTCAGAAAAGCCAAATGAAGCTAAATGTAGTGGTACACATTTTTAATCCAAGTACCTGGGAAGTTGAGGCTGGAAATTAAGACTTCAAGGCCAGCCTTGAACTGTCTCAACACTGCTTTTCCCAAAAGGATCATTGAAATTGATTAAATATTTTACCCTATGGGACAATGACACAGAGAATAAAACTTACAAGAATGTATTTACAGCTGTGTGTCAGTGTCTCACGCTTAAAATCCTAGCTACCTAGAAGGCTGAGATCTGAGGATTGTGGTGTGAAGCCAACCTAGGCAGGAAAGTCTATGAGACTCTCATCTCCAATAAACTACCCAGAAAAGGCAGGAAGTGGTGTGGTGGCTCAAATAGGAGAGTGCTAGCCTTAAGCAAAAGCTCAGAGACAGTGTCCAGACCCTGAGTTCAAGCCCTAGGACCGGCAAAAATTAAAAAGAGTATTTTTCAAATAGTTGTTCTCCTTAATTGAATGATTTTTTTATGAAGTAAAACAATACAAAAATTATCTTCTATTCACTTCAGCTGACTTCTCTGAGTTGGGGAATCCATACAAGCACCCACACACATCGCCTACGGTTATCTAGGAAGGCTACTTCCTATGTTGGCACAGTGATAGCACTCTGCCCTTCACCCTAAAGGACTTTGGGAGATGTCAGTTAATAGGAAGGAAGGGAAGGCAAGAGTCTAGAAATGGAGTTGGCAGCTAAATAGGGTCTAGTGTTTGGTTTCGACCACTAATATCTTCTCTTTTTAAAAGATGAACATATTTTTATTGCACTGTGTTCAAGATTTCAGAACAAGGATTCATATATATGTATATTATTTTATTGTCAAGATGTTATACAGAGGGTTTACAGTTACATTAGTAAGGTAATAAGTACATTTCTTGTCAAAATGTCTTCTTTTCTCCTCTTGAAAACTGTTCAGATCATGGCACAGAGACCTGTAGTAATGAGGC
>NW_012267329.1:6003566-6013295 GCF_000151885.1 Dipodomys ordii
AAAGCAATGGCCAGATTGGTTTTGAACTTGCCTTTGCTCAAAAAGTAGAGAACATCTTCCAGTCACTGTTTCTCAGGTTAGACCTATAGATTTGATTTCATGGAATGAGAGAAAGATCTCAAGTGACAACTGAAAAAGAGATGTGATTTTTAAAAGACATTCAAAAATGCTTCTTGAGTGGAGTTCCTTGAGCAAAAATACAAGACAACCTTGTACTGTATTTCATTGTCATGAACTCCACAATTCCATCCACTATTTTTCTCATACATGAACCCCAAACTCTATTCACCCTCAACTTTCACCTTATAGACACTTACTGAATGAATCCTTCCCTGAAATCATACATGAATGGTCTCAAAACCTTTCACATTTTTATTCACACATTAATTTTCAGTACTAATGAAGGGCTTTGTGTGATAAATTTTCACATATGTACAATTACCCTAGCTAGAACCAAGTATAGTATCTGATACATTGTAGGTGCTCAGTAAATGCTGATTAAGTGAATAAAACAGATCTAATATATGGGCTTTCCCTGTCAGGTATTTATGAATCTACTACTTAAAGATCCCAACTCTGGAATAACCAGGATAGTGACATCAATAGAAGAAAAGTACAATAGGAATACATATACAAAGGAAGATGGGGAATTTACTAGCAATGTTTCCTCATCTCTTTCAGAGTTTCTCTGAAGTCTTCCACCAAATTGTGAATAATTTGCAATGATAAAGAATAGATAAGCGCATGCACACATCTGTGTGACTTTCCTCCTCAATCAATTTCAACCAGTGCTACTACAATCAGCAGGACAGCTTCCTTCTTGTATTGCTAAGATTTGCGAAGCAAGATAATCATCCCTCATAATCAGAATATTGCAGTGAATCCTAGGTAGTAGCTACAAGCCTCGTCTACAATGTCTGCTTTATGGATATAACACATACTAACAGAAACAGACACCATGCCTCCAAGAATCCCACCTGTATCCTTGCCTTCTTCTGAGTAAATATTTAACCACTAGTTTCAAAGAGGCCAATAATATTTGTACTGTTGCTATAACATGTATTTTACTCATGTATTTAATTCAGTCCTGGATTCCTTTTCTTTCCAGCAGACAAGCAGTGTGGCCATCAAGGAGAGGAATACTTTTGAAGACTATAGAGTTCCAATGGCCCAAGAGCCCAGAATAGCTTCTATTGCCAAATGATCAACACTGAGACTTGAAAGTAAAGGCATACCTCAGAAGAAAGTAGAAAAGAACAATTTTTACTGAATAAGATATGTAAAATGAATTTTAATCCCTAGTAGACTTTTAAGCAAAAAATAGCTAGATTTTAAACCAAGGTTCAATGCATTTCTTTATTATAAAATAAGAGATGTTTTCCTTTATGAACAAAATTCTTTGCCTGTCTTTCTTGTCTTTGATGCTTTATATGAAAGATATTCTTAATAGTAATTCTCAACATGTTTGCTATATATGTAGTTGATGGATCTTCATAATGCAATGAAAATATTCAAAAGTTAAAAATAACAGAAAAGAAATGATTCTGGATTCTGGATAAGTTCCAAAATCCCTTTCTCCGTCCCCATTTATTTTAGGACAATCCAAAAATAGGCTAGAAAAATAGGCTAGAACCTCTTTAGAAGAGGTTCTAGACGCATTCCATTTCTAGGCAACTAAGAAGAGCACATAGAATGGAGGTCTGGAACTCCACCTTGGGAAGCAGCTTCATCTTGGTGGGCATTCTGAATGACAGCAGCTTTCCTGAACTGCTCTGTGCCACAATCACAGTGCTGTACATCCTGGCCCTGACCAGCAACGGGCTGCTGCTCCTGCTGATCACAATGGATGTGAGGCTCCACATGCCCATGTACCTCCTGCTTAGGCAGCTCTCTCTCATTGATCTCCTTTTCACAACAGCTGTCACACCCAAAGTCATCATGGATTTTCTCCTTGGAGATAATACCATCTCTTTTGGAGGCTGTGCCCTGCAGATGTTCCTGGCACTGACAATGGGTAGTGCAGAGGACCTGCTTCTAGCCTTTATGGCCTATGACAGGTATGTGGCCATTTGTCATCCTCTCAAGTATACGATCTTCATGAGGCCACGGATCTGCTGGCTTGTGGTGACCACATCCTGGATCCTGGCATCCCTGAGTTCCCTAGGACATACCATCTACACCATGCATTTTCCTTTCTGCATGTCCTTGGAAATCAGACACCTGCTCTGTGAGATCCCCCCTCTGCTGAAGTTGGCCTGTGCAGACACCTTCACCTATGAACTCTTGGTGTATGTGACAGGGGTGACTTTCCTTTTGCTCCCCCTTTCTGCCATTGTCACCTCCTACACACTGATTCTCTTCACTGTGCTCCGCATGCCCTCAAAGGAAGGGAGGAAGAAAGCCCTAGTCACCTGCTCCTCCCACCTGACTGTGGTTGGGATGTTTTACGGTGCTGCCACATTCATGTATGTCCTGCCCAGTTCCTTCCATAATCCCAGACAAGACAACATCATCTCTGTGTTCTACACAATTGTCACTCCAGCCCTGAACCCCCTCATCTACAGTTTGAGAAATAAGGAGGTCATGAGGGCCTTGAGGAGGGTCTTTGGAAAATACATCCTGCCTTCACACTCCAGCAATTAGAACTTAGCTGTCACTATTCCTTTCCCTCATCAAATTGCTATACTAACCTACTTTTTAGTAATATCTTCTGTGATGGTCTATACACATTTTAAACTCTTTATCTTCTACTGTGTAGTTAGTATGTACAAAGACATGACATTGAAGTCATGTGGCACACATTACTCTGTCTTGGGGAATTTCCACATTAAAAAAAGACTGGAAGAAAATAGTTGAATAGATATCTGAGGTTTACTATGCTGTGAGGAATCATGAACATTACCAAGTTGATAGGACTGGGGATTAAATTTCTACTTCACTTTTACATATTGGAGAGAAATAGTAGGTGTTTTAGACTAGGCAAAAAGTAATAGCATTGATCTTAAGCAGTCTGCTCCCTTTCAATTGTATTCTTAAAATATTAATAAAGGAGACGTTCCACAAAAGATGTATTGGACTCATTGCTTATTTAAAAGAAAGATAGCTTTGTTCTGGGTGCCAATGGCTCACACCTATAATAAGGCTGAAATTTGAGTTTCATGGTTCAAAGCCAGCCTAGGCAGGAAAGTCTGTAAGACACATCTCCAATTAAAGGTTTAGTTTGTTTGTTTTCTTTTTAAATTATTATTGCAGAGGTGATATACAGAGGAGTTACAGTTACATGGATCAGGTAATGGCTACAATTCTTTTTGAACTATGTCTCTTCTTCCTTCACACTCTCCTAGTTTTTCTCTCCCATCCCCACCCACAAGATGTACAGTTCATTTTCCACATAGTGTCTCGTAAGTACCATTGTAATATTTGTTTACTCTTTGTTCCATCTTTTCTGTTCCCCCATTATCTCCCCAAATACAAAAAATAACAAATAAGGCAAAAGTAAAAATAAAAACAGTACAAAAGTTTTGAATGGTGTCTGAGGTTTGCTCTCTTGTTACCAACTGAAGAGTGGATTGGCATTTTTGATTCCCATAGGGCGAATAATAGTTACTCTTTGGGACTAAGGAAACACCCATGGCATCTAATCTGAAAAAACTGCTCCCTTTCTTTTGGATTTTACATAAATAAAAAGAAGGACCTACCAAAGCTACATTAGGCTTCTAGAGTATTAGGAAAATCTTACTAGTGGGGAAGAATAATAGGTGATTGTGTTTACATTCTATGCTGAGGAGAAATTCACATTGATAGCACAATGACCAATACATTTGCAGACTAGAAAGGCCTGAAGAAATTCAATCTGGCAACTCTGTTTTAAAACTGTCAGAGTCCTTTTAAAATATGTATGATTAAGACATAAAATAAAGACAGTAGAATTAAATGTACACACAGAGCAGAGGTATAATAATGTGGAGAGAAATCAACTGCTCTTGTGGTTTGAATTTTTTCAAATGTGATTTTATAGCACACAGATGTGTTTTGATACTAGTTGCTGGGAAGAAACATGGAAATATGTTTATGTCTGTGTGAATAGAAAAGGAAGCACAGAAAATATGATTTACTTTGAATATGCTTTTATAACTACATTATTAATATACAGGAGAGACTGAAAACATTCAGTGAGAACCTTCTGGGTGCAGAAGCTACTGGGTCTTATGTTGGAATCTGCTTGGGAAAACCCAGAATTTAGGTTCTTAAGTCATTTTTAAATTGTTCTATGTGTAAAACTAAGCTAAACCAGCTAAAGTTCATTAAACCAAGAGTCTTAAAACTTCATGAAATATGGTGGAAGTAGTGCCTCAGGCTTTTAATCCTAGCTACTTGGGAGCTTGAGATCCAAGGATTGAGGTTCGAAGTCAACCCAAGCAGGAAAGTCTGTGAAACTCTTGGCTCTACTAAGCTACTAAAAAGTCAGAAAGGGAGCCATGTCTCAATTGGTAGAGTACTAGCCTTGAACAACAACAAAAAACAAACAAACAAAACAAGAAAGCTCAGAGACAGTACGTAGACCCTGAATTCAAACCCCAGGACTGGCATGAAATGAAAGAGTGAAAGAAGGAAAGAGAAAGAAAGAAAGAAAAAAAGAAGGAAGGAAGGAAGGAAAGAAAGAAAGAAGGAAGGAAGGAAGGAAGGAAGGAAGGAAGGAAGGAAGGAAGGAAGGAAGGAAGGAAAAGGATAAAATGTGAATGCCTAAAAAGAAGCAAACATTGCTTTAAGTTTTCCCCTTATTTCTGAGTGATAATTTGACTCATTTTCTTGTTTAGTATTTGGTGGCTCTTCTTTCCTTATTATGATGTGACTATGTAGAGTATTGATAGTGGGAGAGGGCCTGAGTACCTAGGTTTGAATCTCTGTTTTTCCTTTGTCATCTCAGCATTCTTGAATACTGTGATCCATTTTTGTACCACAGTTGTCTCATCTGATAGAAGTATTGATAAACAGAAACCTTATCTCATGAGATAACGAATGTTAAGCATTTAGACCAATACAGGTGAATGATACTACACATATATTGTCTTTTATATTTATGAAGAGAAAAGTGTCTTCAAAATCTTAATCAATTTATTTTCTTTTTAGAAGAGACACTTGTGTTCACTAGAATGGGTAAATGGATAGCTAGCTAGCTAGCTAGCTAGATAGGCAGGCAGACAGGCAGGAAGGCAGACAGACAGGCAGAGATAGATCAATAAGCATAGTGTTTATTATGATGTTTTGATGTGTGTGCAAATTGTAGCATTGGTAATTAACGCTTGCTTATATGTGTTTGAATTTGCACTGTATAGTAGTTAAGAACAGAAAAAACTTTCTTGAACAATTTTCAAATATACAACATATTACCATTTTAATCAATATCCTGACCATGATATACAATAGAACAGATGTGCATAAAAGGGATTTTCCTATAAATTATTCCCTCTTACAGCTCATTCTTTCACTTTGTAAGTTGTTTTTGTTCTAGTATCTCTTCTCACACAAGGTGAATAAACTCCTTATACTATTATTATTTGCTTATTAAAATCACATTAAAGAGATAACATGGACATGGATCTAAAATCAATACCAATAAAGGATAAGAAATATAAAAGAAACAAAGGGAGAAAAAGAGACAGAGCTAAAGCAAACATGAAAAGGGGGAAAAGAAAAGAAAGAAGAGAGAGATGAGAGAAGAGAAGGAAGAGCAATATGGGAACCTAAACAGTGATTACTTTTCAACTCCCTGAAATCTGTATTGGAAATTAATGCAAGTAAGTTTACAGACCTATAGAAAAAAACAACAACAACTTCTAAAGTAAACTACTACAGAAGGACATTAGACAAGACTATCAATAGGACCTTTTCACAATTTATACAAATCTCTACTCCTCTCCATGGATGCCTGTGTCTTCATGAGGGTTTCCAGTCCAAACTAACGCCTCTGTCTCTCAAATTGATTCAGTAGACAAACTAGAAAGCTCAGAGATCATGATCAATTTTGCAATACCTTCAGAACCCTTTAATAGCTTTATGGCAAGAGGAAGACTAATATTTAAAGAGAGAATGTTAAATGCTAAAAACTGAAATTCATAGCCTACAAAATACCTCCTCAAAATTTAAAGAGTATTCCACGTGTCCAATAATATTACTATATTATTCTGTCAAAAGATATACTCTTCACTATAGTTGTTGTACATGACTTTGAGGAAGAAATAAATTTAAAAGGCAACTGAGCTCTACCTAGAGGGTAGGATTCCCAGAAACATATGTTTAATCAGGAGAGCCCTTAAGGTCCCTAAAACTGTATCATTCCTCAAGCTATAGATAGGTTTTTAGTACTGGAGTAATTATGGACAAGACTAACTCGAGCATGATGTCTTGTTTAAGCGGTAGAATGTCAGGACATATATCAGTGTGGCAGTCCCACAATACAGCCCAAACACACCCAGGCAGGAGAAACAGCTTTCTTTTTCTGTAATTTGTGGGCACATGAAGCACCTAGAAGAGAATTAACATGTAGAAGACCTGATGGTAACAAGTGGGGAGATCATAGGATCTGAGCTAGGGTAAAGTTTCAGACCTGAATGTTACAATATACTTGCCAATTGAATAATTAGAATTAGAAGTTTTCTATATTGTTTCTTCTTAAATTCAAAACAGTGTTAAACTATCATTTCTGTTGTGTTTGTGCAGTATCTTTGGGGGATATATATGTAATTTATATTATTATGAAAGGTATTATTTATTTTCTGCAAGTTGAGAGTGCAGAGATAGAAAACTCCAGCAGCTCTTGACTGGTGAGAGGAACGACACTGAGGAGACATGAAGAGCAGGTGGAGAGGGGAGAAAGGCCTGAGCTGGAGCTGTAACACAGAGGGATGGAACTGTTCATCATCTTGAGATCTTGTACAGATCTGTCCCCTGAATATGATATGGAGGCAAAGGAGAAGACAAGAAAAATGACAAAGGACAGACAAGAAAAAAAACTAACAAAGCATAGAACATGGATTAGATCAGTGTTGCACACTAACTAAAGATGGAAGACTAGTGATGGAAGACTTGACTCCTTTATAACTTGGGCAGAGGCTGGCCATGTCTCTTGCTGCTGGGTCAGTTACTGAAACCAGCCATTGAATCAAGGTCCTCAATGGCCAGATCACATGGAACAAAACGAAGCCTCAGAGTCATTTTGATGGGCAATGCCTGAAGAAATGGTAGGACTGGGGTAAGCCTGAGAGGATTCATTAAAATCCACTTCCCAGGAGAAATATTTTCTTGGAAGCCCAGGCCACCAGGGATGTCACTGTGAGAAGGCTCCCAGGACAAGGCCAGAAGCCCAGCTTCCCCAGAGACAGTGGCTGTGACTCCTTGGAGCCCTGCTCATACAATAATAATGTCTCTTAAATTCTCTGCCAGGCACATCTTCTATCATGGAGTCCAGCTAAGAATACATAGACACCAGACCCAGCCAGAACCCCTGCAGTGCTATGATGGACTTGCTCACCTGGAGATTGGGTGAGGACATTTTTGAGAGAATCAGAGACTGGCTTACCCCACATCCTGTCTGGTTTGCAGGTGACTAACTTTAGCACCCATCCCTTTCTACAGAGAAGACTGGCCATGGTGGTGTCCTAAATCTGCTAACTGTCATGAGCAACTTCACCCCGCATTCTCAGAAGAAATACCTACTCTTCCCTAGTGTCTTCAGCCCCTTTTTGTCCCTAATTAATTCCATAATATGGGCATGAGGCTGTATCTTTCTTTGTTTGAGGTAAGGGTTCTATCTTTGTTTCTAGAAACTACGGGGAAGCAATGAATCATGAATAACAAGACTAAGAATTACTGTTCTGATACCTAATTGTCTAGTTTTGCATACTTCATTCCTAACTCACTCCCATCTGAACTTTAGACACTTTGACAGATATCTATTTCATACATGATGGAACATACTGAATATTCAGTACTACTGGCCAGACCTAAGTTTATAGATTTTCTGATATTGACTTTCTGTTGTAAGTCTCAATACTAGCTGCATTCCAATGGCTACTATGCTTCCAGAAACCACATCCAGTTCTTTCTCTTTGATTTCCACTGAGTAAATAATTTATTACTAACTTAAAGAGAAAAAAAACTATTGTGCGCTTCATCTCAATTCACCTTTTAGCTCTATCTAGCATATCAATTCTTTTTAGCTAAGATTTACTTTTCCTCCAGCAAATCAATGGTACAACCATCAAGGAGAGGAGTACATTTGAAGATTACTTGGGATAAGGTCATTGAGTGATTCCTCTGTGGAGGAAGCTGTGGAGGAAACTAACACCTTTGAGATGAGAAAGTAAAGGTAGACTTCAGGTCAAGGAAGAAAATGGAAGAATTTTTTATAAATATAATTTTAAAAATGAGCTATGTCATAAGTACATTTTAAACATGGAAACAATTAGATTTTATTACAATACCATGTTGTTGCTTTTTCATTATAAACTAAGGGATGCTTTGCTTTCTTTCTGAAAATATTTGCCCTGATGTACTCTATTGGATGATATATATGTATATATTTAATAGTATTAATCAACATGTTTGTAATCCATTTAACTCAAAGATTGTTATAATTCACTGAAAATATTGAGGAAAATCAGAAAGCAGGGCGGTAACATAGGGAATTGAAAGATATTCTACAGGATTTCTGTTGGCTATCCCAGTTGGTCTGAGTCTACTCAAACATTGACTGAAATCCCTTAGAAAGACTTCCATTAGACATCTTATTCTATGCACAGAATGGAGGTCTGGAACACCACCTTGGAAAGCAGCTTCATCTTGGTGGGCATTCTTAATGACAGCAGGTTTCCTGAACTGCTCTGTGCCATAATGACAGTCCTATACATACTGGCCATGACCAGCAATGGGCTGCTGCTCCTGCTCATCACAATGGATGTGAGGCTCCACGTGCCCATGTACCTCTTGCTTAGACAGCTCTCTCTCATTGACCTTCTCCAAACATCAGATATAGCCCCCAAAGCCATCATGGACTTTCTACGTGGGGATAACACCATCTCCTTTGGAGGCTGTGCCCTTCAGATGTTCCTGGAACTAAATCTGGCTGGAGCAGAGGCTCTCCTTCTATCGTTTATGTCCTATGACAGGTATGTGGCTATTTGTCATCCTCTGAACTATATGATCTTCATGAGACCAAGTGTCCTTTGGCTCATGGTGACAACAACATGGATCATTTCCTCTGTGAGTGGTCTAGGATATACCATGTACATTATGCATTTTCCCTTCTGCAAGAGCCGGGAGATTAAACATCTGTTGTGTGAGATCCCACCTGTGCTGAAGTTGGCCTGTGCAGACACCTCTAGATTTGAGCTCATGGTTTATATAATGGGTGTGATATTCCTGATCCCCCCACTTTCTGCCATTCTGGTCTCCTATGCACTAATTCTCTTCACTGTGCTCCACATGCCCTCCAAGGAGGGGAGGAAGAAAGCCCTTGTCACCTGCTCCTCCCATCTGACTGTGGTTGGACTATATTATGGATCTGGCATAGTCATGTATCTCCTGCCCAGTTCCTTCCATAGTCCCAAACAAGACAATATCGTCTCCTTTTTCTATACAATTGTGACCCCAGCCCTAAACCCCCTTCTCTACAGCCTGAGAAATAAGGAGGTCATGGGGGCCCTGAGGAGGGTCCTTGGAAAATACATC
>NW_012267329.1:6014896-6032047 GCF_000151885.1 Dipodomys ordii
TACACATATATACATATATTTATAATGCAATTAAAATACAAGATACAATCAAACCTATATTTAAACAGAAAAGCAGATGTGATAATAGAATTTATTGTTTCTGTGGTTTGAATTTTTTAATGTGTTCTTATTGATACACTAGTGTGCTTTCAAAATAATTGCAAGGAGCTCATAATCTTGATGTGAGATTATGTTCATATCTGTGTACAGAGGAACAAAAGCATAGACTATACAATCTCCCTTCTTTCTACCCTAAATATGCTTTATTTTATACCACTAATAGACATGAGGAGACGTAAAAATATGTGAGAACTTTGTGGGTGCAGAACCTTCACACTGCTGTGGTTTATCTTTGGCAGCAATGCTTGGTGAAAACCCAGAAATTCTGTTTTTTCCTTAAGTCATCTTAAGTAAGTCTGTAAAACTAAGCTATGCCAGTTAAAGCTCATTAAACCAAGTATGTTTAACAATTGTGAAAATTCAGTATCTAGAAGGAAGCAAAAGTCAGTTTCCTTTTTTGTTAGGCTTTGCTAAATTTTTACTTGAATTGTAATGTTTAGTGACTCTTCTGGCTTACTATTATGTTATGATATTTTGGAGTATTCATAGAGAGGGAAAGAGCCAAAGTCCCTGAGTTTGCATCTGTACATCCTCAGGATCTGTTTCCCATTCTTTTTGTAACTTGGTTTGCTCATCTGTTAAAAGTGGTGATAAATAGAAGCCTTATATCATGATTCTTAACACAATATAACAAATGTCAGGCCTTTAGACCAAGTCTGTAAATAGTCTTTTGTATGTATAAGTGGTAAAGAATCTCCAAAATCCTAATATGATTGTTTCTTTTTAGAATTGACACATCTGTTAACTGTGTATATTATAATGTTTTAATGTGTGTGTAATTATAGCATTGATAATTCCAGCTTATTGGGATGTTCTTGATTTCACATACTTTGTTGTAAGAACAGTTAAAACTATGTTCAGCAATTTTCAGGTATACAATGTTCCTGACAATGATAATGGGTAGTGCAGAGGGCCTGCTTGCAGCCTTTATGACCTATGACAGGTACGTGGCCATTTGTCATCCTCTCAATTACTCAATCTTTATGGGGTCAAGATCTGCTGGCTCGTGGTGACCACATCATGGATCCTGGCATCCCTGAGTTCCCTAGGACATATCATATACACCATGCATTTTCCTTTCTCCATTTCCTTGGAAATCAGATGCCTGTTCTGTGAGATCCCCCTCTCTGCTGAAGTTGACCTGTGCAGACACCTTCACCTATGAAGTCTTGGTTTGTATGACAGGGATGACTTTCCTCTTGCTCCCCCTTCTTGCCATGGTCATCTCCTACACACTGATTCTCTTCTCCATTGTCCGCATGCCCTCAAATGAGAGAAAGAAGAAAGCCTTTGTCACTTGCTTTTCCCACCTGACTGTAGTTGGTCTGCCATGTTCATGTTTGTCTGGCCCAGTTCCTTCCATAGTCCCACACAGGACAACATCGTCTTTGTCATTCCTGCCCTGAACCCCCACATCTACAGTTTGAGAAATAAGGAGGTCATGGGGGCCTTGAAGAGGGTCTTTGGAAAATACATCCTGCCTTCACACTCTAGCAATTAGGACTTACCTGTCACTATTCCTTTTCTTCATCAAATTGCTATACTCACCTATTTTTTAGTAATAGAGTCTGTGATGGTCCAAACACATTTTAAGCTCTTTATCTTCTACTGTGCAGTCAGTATGTACGAAGGCATGACATTGAAGTCATGTGGCACATATTACTTTCTCTTGGGAATTTCCACATTAAAAAAAAACTGGAAGAAAATGGTTGAATAGGTGTCTGAGGTTTACTATGCTGTGAGGAATCATGAACATTACCAAGTTGACAGGACAGGGTATTAAATTTCTACTTCACCTTTACATATTGGGGAGAAATATTAGTTGTTTTAGGCGAAGTAAAAAGTAATAGCATTGATCTTCAGCAGTCTGCTCCCTTTCGATTGTATTCTTAAAATATTAATAAAGGAGAAGTTCCACAAAAGATGTATTGGACTCATTGCTCATTTAAAAGATAGCTATTGTTCTGGGCACTGGTGACTTACACCTATAATCCTAACTACTCAGGAGGCTGATATCTGAGTTTCATGATTCAAAGCCAGCCCAGGCAGGAAAGTTTATAAGACCCTTATCTCCAATTAAATCACAAAAAAATTGAACATGGTGCTGTGTTTCAAATAGTGAGGTACTAGCCTTGAGTAAAAGGATTGCAGGAACAGCACCTAGACCCTGAGTCTAAGCCTCAGGACTGGCAAAAAAGAAAGCTATTGATGAGGAGGAATAATAGATATATGCTTACATTTGTATTCTATATCTGAGGAGAAATTCGTGTTTACAAAAAAAATGAAAAACCAGTAGTGAGTACAACAAAGCACTACAAAAAGAGAGCCTGACATTTCAAGTTGTAAACTTTCATGGTTTCTGTAAATGGGCCATTTTACAATGTCTAAATATAAAACCAAAAGTAAGAAATGAATAATTGCAATGGAAATTTATCTACACATAAATAGAGAAGGAAAGAATCCCCATGGATTCTGGTCACTTCCAATCTTACTAATATTCTAAAATATTTCATCATAAGAAGGAACAAGAGTCACCAAATTTTAAATGGCAAAGGGGTTTTTCATTCATATATAAAGTTTTATATTTATATACATGTACATTATACCTGCACTATATATGTGTGTGCATCCACATAAAATATAAACAAAATATTATACATGATGTTTCTAGAGCAATGTTGACTACATTTCTGAAACTTTTTTTATTAATAAGTTTTTACTGTGAAAATACCATACAGAGGGGTTACAATTACATGGGCAAAGTAATGAGTACAATTTTTATCAAGCATTGTTGCCGCCTCCTTTGTTTCCCCTTCCCATCCCTTCCCATCTCGCCCCGTGGCCCCCTCTCCCCCCTCATCGAAGATCCTCGATTTCAGCCCCCTGAAGAGCTAGGATTTCAGACATGAGCTGCTAGCTCCTGACTCTAAACACATCATCATCATCATCATCACCATTATTATTATTATTATATTTTGGTGTGGGAAGACTTAAAGCCATTGTTGGCCTCATATTTGCTGAGTGCAGGTATTCTAAAATATTTTGATTTATGTCAATGACATTATTTTTGATAGGAGTACTTGAGAAAATTCAGAGATTTAGAAAATAGCAACCAAAAAATCACCTGGAACTTTTCCCCTTCATTTTGTGTATATCCATGTATATTTTATATATTTCTAATTAAACTCTTTTGTCATTTACAATTTGGAGATTCTTTTTTCTTGCTATGATGGAATATTTTGCAATATTAATAGAACACAAAATTACCAGAACTCCTGAATTTGAAACACATCCATACAGTTAAAAACATCCATACAGTTTAATTTTATGCTATCGCTTAGCATTTTCAAGGCAATTTAATCATGTAGGAGTTAGGAATCACATGAAATAGTCATATATCAAATCCCTCATTACACATCACATATTTAAAACTTAATCCTCACAAAATTCTAGGAAATGAATCTTTTAAATTACGAACACTTTATTGCTGACTCTAGTTCAATGGGATTAAGATTCATGTTCAAGTTATGCAAGTAAGCAATGCACTTCGTAGAGTTCTCAAGCCTGACAAGGGATACAGCAATCTTCAGTATTGCTTAGTCTGCCACCATACAGTGCAGAGGAAAGCATCACTAAGTATCCACAGGTGAGAAACAACTGTGTGCCTGCATTAAAAATGGAAGGAAATTCATCTAACTGTGTGTAGAGTTTATCCCTGGGTGAAAGTTTTTCTATACCTAGTATATTAATTTTAAAAGAACTTTATCGTAACAGATAATATGAGCATGAAAACTGTACCAATTAGTGGTGCATCATGTTACATTATCATTTATGTATATACTTACATATATTTATTTTGTCAGCTGTTATTACTTCTTTTTATTAAAATATTTAAGGTTCTTTATTCTACCTTTTCTAAATGCATATTTCCCTTTTCTATATTCATTACACTGTGGAATAACAAGCTAGATATTTTTGCTTCTAACTGTAACTCAGGGTTCTTTTTGTTTGTTTGTTTTTGTGCCAGTTCCTGGGCTTGAATTTAGGCCTTGTTCCTGTCACTGAGCTTTTGTATTAAAAGCTAGCTCTTTACCACTTGAGCTACCAGCATTTTGGTGTTTAGTTGGAGAGAACATTCTCAAAACTTGCCTGCCTAGCTGCTCAGGAATCTGAGAATTACAGGTATAATCATCAGTGCCCTGATTCAATATTCTTGAACAATATTTCTCTGTTCCTTCTCCACCCCCAACAATCACCAGCTTCTAGTAACCAGTCTTCTACTTGAATGACATCAATTGAAAAAGAGCACCTATTAATGCTATAAATGAACTGCTATTGTGCTATTTTATTTGAGGAAGAAAAATAGAACAATAGGACAATATCCTCAAAAATAGTTTAGCATAATTAGTTTAACAAGAAAAATTATATTGTTCTTTCCTTTTCTTTTTGAAACTGAAATTGATTTTAGTGACACATAAAAGTGGAAAATTACACATCTATATGGAATAACAGGCTTTTTTGATACATTTATAGATTTTTGTAATACTTAAACACCCATACCAGGCATACTGACTCTTTGCAATTCTGGAACATATTAAAATAGGTTAAGAAAAATGGAAAATTCCCTCCTTTGATCTGCTAGTTTGGTTTTATTACCAATGAGACAAAATCATCGATGCTTATTTCAGTCTTTAGCTCTATAAAAGGAGCAGAAGGAAGATGAGAAAAATGTGCTTTTGATGGTTCTTACAAATAGATGTTTTAAATTTCTTTAATATTTGAATTTAAATACTATAAAATACCCTCGAATAACAAACACATACATGCTCAATACAAACAATCATACCTATTAAAGCTGATGCTGGAAAGAGGAAAATAGTGAACGTAATGCAAATGTATGAAAACTTACTAGGACATTAGACAAAGACTGTCAAGAAGCTTTTAATAAGGGTTGGCCTACAACTGGTATAAATCTCAACCCCTCTACAATTGATATCTGTGCCTTTCTTAGACCACTGACTTGAAACTGTTGTTTCTGATACTTAAGTTGGATTAGTAGGTAATAAAAGGCCCAGGAGCCAAATCCAAGTTGGCCATACCCTTTAGACTCTTTTAAATAACTAGCCATATGGTAAAATAGAGACTATGAAAGAGTAAATGATAAGGAAACCTATATAATATGACTCGTCCTGTCAAATGCCACATGAAAAGAAAATGTTAAGAGCATTTGATGAGTCCAATTACATGGTTATTTTTCTCCATCAAAAGATATTACCAAGCTGGGTATTGGTGGCTCACATCTGTAATCCTAGCTACTCAGGAGGCCAATAACTGAGGATCACAGTTCAAAGCCAGTCCATCCAGGTAAAGTCTATGAGACTTATCTCCAATTAATCACCAAAAACACCACTCAAAAAGCCAGAAGTAGAGCTGTGCAAGTGGTAAAGCACCAGCCTTGAACATACAAGAATTCAATAGAGGGCCCATGTCAAACCTCAGGACCAAGACGAGAAAAACAAAAACAAAAACAAAAAGAAGCTAGCTATGACACTCAGGAAGTTGGGTGTGTTGGAAATAAGTGTTTTCCTAGGACCCTCCTCAAGGCCCCCATGACCTCCTTATTTCTCAAACTGTAGATGAGGGGGTTCAGGGCTGGAGTGACAATTGTGTAGAACACAGAGATGATGTTGTCTTGTCGGGGATTATGGAAGGAATTGGGCAGGACATACATGAACGTGGCAGCCCCATAAAACATCCCAACCACAGCCAGGTGGGAAGAGCAGGTGACAAGGGCTTTCTTCCTCCCCTCATTTGAGGGCATCCGGAGCACAGTGAAGAGAATCAGTGTGTAGGAGACCAGAATGGCAGCAAGTGGGGGAATCAGGAACGTCACACCCATCACATACACCAAGAGTTCATAGGTGGAGGTGTCTGCACAGGCCAACTTCAGCAAAGGTGGAATCTCGCAGAGAAGATGGCTAATGTCCCGGGCTTTGCAGAAGGGATATTGCATGGTGTAAATTGTATATACAAGGGCACTCAAGGATGCCAGGAACCACGATATGGTCACCATGAGCCAAAGGACTTTTGGACTCATAAAGATCGTGTAGTTGAGGGGATGACAAATGGCCACGTACCTGTCATAGGCCATAAAGGCTAGAAGCAGGTCCTCTGCTCCACCAAGTGTCAGTGCCAGGAACATCTGCAGGGCACAGCTTCCAAAGGAGATGGTGTTATCTCCTAGGAGAAAATCCATGATGGCCTTGGGTGTGACAACTGTTGTGAAAAGGAGATCCATGAGAGAGAGCTGTCTAAGCAGGAGGTACATGGGCACATGGAGCCTCCCGTCCATTGTGATGAGCAGGAGCAGCAGCCCATTGCTGGTCAGGGCCAGGATGTACAGTACTGTGATTGTGGCACAGAGCAGTTCAGGAAATCCACTGTCATTGAGAATGCCCACCAAGATGAAGCTGCTTGCCAAGGTGGAGTTCCAGACCTCCATTCTGTGTGCTTTCTTTCGTTGCCTAGAAACAGATGGATTTTTAGAGGGGTCTTATTAATATAAATAGGTTAGTACCATCATTATGTATTTCAACAAACAATAAAATTTCAACCAATGATATATGTCTCCCTTGTGAATTGTTCTGCATCTTGAATTTAAAACAAGTGATTTTTTTACTATATCTTGATAGAAAATTTCTCAATATGGAGAATAAAAACTGCAGTATTATATAAACATCAAGTGGTCATTCCATGAAAATATTATTCAGCATGTTAATCCTAAACATGTATCTATCAAGAAAGATTACATTATCCCTCTTTCAAGACTAAGAAATATTCTGACACATCCTTGTTTTTCTTTTCTTTTTTCTTTTTTGTTATTATTAAAGGTGATATACAGAGGGGTTATAGTTATATAAGTCAGGTAAAGAGTACATTTATTTTCAGACAACATTACTCCTTCCCTTACTCTCTCCCAGTTTTTTTCTCCTATCCTCTTTTTTCATATTTATTTATTTATTATTTGCCAGTCTTGGGCTTGAACTCAGGGCCTGGGCACTGTCCCTGAGCCTCTTTGTGCTCAATGCTAGTGCTCTACCACTTGAGCCACAACACCACTTCTTGCTCTTTCTGAGTAGTTTATTGGAGATAAGTGTCTCACGGATTTTTCTGCCTGGGCTGGCTTGGAATCATGACACTCAGATCTCAGCCTCCTGAGTAGCTAGGATTATAGGTATGAGTCACTGGAGCCCAGCTACTTTGTTTTTCTTAATGTAATGTTTGATTAATGCTTTAAATAGCAAGTTTAGGGTTCCCTTCTGTCCACATCCCCTCCAGCATCTGTTGTTACTAGAGTTCTTGATTATAGCCATTCTAACTGGGGTGAGGTGGTATATGGAAAGACTTGGAAAGAATCATATTAAATGAAGTAAGCCAGGCCCAAAGAAACATAGGTCCCATGGTTTCTCTTATTTGCAATAACTAGTACATGTCTGAGACAAGCAGAAAAGGTCAGATTAAGTTGATGTTAGGCGAAATGAACCCCAAGATAAGGATTCAAATGTTTTTTTTCTTTCTTGCTATTGTTTTTAACATATTTAAAAGATATTTCTTTGTAGCTTTTTATATCCCTCCCCCACAGTATAACCCCTGTTTTCACTGTATTTGATGTTGGTATAATTTGTGGAGGGGAAGGGAAAAAATTGTTTAAATAGGGTACAGGTGGACTCACTGCAACTATGAGATGTACAAGACACTATGTCGAAAAACGAACTTTACAATTTTGTGCAGGGGGGTGCGGGGGCTGCAGAGGGGGTAGAGATGGGAAGGGATGGTAAGGGGAAACAAAGGAGGAGGCAATAATGCTTGATAAGAAAAATAAGTAAATAGCAAGTTTATTTGCATTATGACCCTGTTTTTCTACTTATAAGTTCAGGGATATGAATTTAAGAAAAGATCTCCTTTTCTTTATCTACTTTTTTGGGGGTGATACATCCTTTTTAAAGCCAGCTGCCTTAAAATTTGCAATCATCCTGTCTGTCTATGAGAACGGGGATCGTGGGAATGAACTGCTATGCCTGGCTTCTTTTCCATGTTCCTTAAAGCCACAATTTTCTGTAGCATTCAAGGCTACAGACACTAGTGAGGTTAAAAGTGTGCAAATTTATCCCTTTAATTACTTCTTTTGTCCAGAATCTCATTCTCTATTAGCTTTCAAACCACAGGATGTTGAATCTGAGATAATGTTGCTTTTCTATCTATACTTTCAGAATGCATGCAAACAATTTTGTTTGCTTCTTAGTTTTAATGTGCTATTATTATGCCATGTGAGATTGGAAATGAGGGCATTTAGAGTTGGGATAATCAATGAACAGACAGATGAAGCCAACCCAGACAGGAAGTGAAAAATTCAAGTGAAAGTTTCCACTTCCTGCAACTCATTTAGATACATCATATCATATACATCCTAATGTTTCAGTGATTTTCATTGGCTTCTTTTGAGTACTGAAAAGGTATAAGAATTTTCAACAATTACATCAGAAATTCTTAGATGGCCTATGATGGTGGTTCATCATCAGATAAGTACAAAAGCATGGTCAGAAGCTAGTAATGGTGACAGGATCTGAAATCAGGTATTGAGATTGCCACCAGGAAGCAGGTACTTTGTCCTAACCTATAGTATAGGCTTTTATCAGTTCTGACTGGTTGGCTCTTAATCAGGAAATCGCTGAGAGATTAAGGAAATGGAGACCACAGCACAAGAAGTTGGTGGGCAAAGTAGTTTATGTTAATTACGGTTAACCTTGAACCCTAATTTTTTTGACCAGTGTGCTGAGAGAGTATACATTTCCATTAAAGATAGAAAAATGCCTTACCTCTGGTGGAGAGAAGCCCAGCTTTCCTGACTGTCTCCACTCCTTTGGGTTATTTGAAGGTTGATGCTGTTTCAGTAGAAATGAGGAAGATGTGGCTTTCTGCAGTAGTATTCAGTATGCTAAGTTGGTTGTGTTTCAGGATTCCATCCGATATCAGGTGTCAGGCTCCATTGGTACTCAGATGTTCACTGGAGGTACAGTAGGAACAGACAGGCAGCTACCACAATCTTTGGCTTGTATCCTATGGAGCAAGAAGCTGGACTTCCTCTTCTTAATGCTGAGAGGAATTTGCAGAAACTGCTTTTATCATACAATCTGCCACGGAATGAAAGCCCTTCTAGCTGTGTGGCAGTTCTTGACTGAGTTCTTGGATCCAGTTGCTTAAACTCTACTTTATTCCTGCTGGCATCTGAGAGCCACTGCCATTATTCAAATCCTCTGGAAGGAAGTAGATAATGCAAGAGAGGCACAAAAGTCTCTGCTATGTCCCACATCAGCATCTCTGGAACTTGCAGAGAGCTGGGCCCTTGTACTAGAACAGGGTCCTCTGTCTTCTGATCCCATGCCTCCTCCCTCTACTTTGTCCTTCACTTCTCCATCTTGAGAGGAACTTTATGTTCTCTGCTGAAATGGTCTCCATGGAAATGCTGGCCCAGGAAATGGAAGGTTAATGAATACTCTTGGGTTGGTTTGTGGACCTGACTTTCTTCTCTCACTAAATGCAATCTGAGCCTTAAGTTCCTTTCCTTTCTTCCTACCCTCCTTTTCTCCATTCCCTTTGTTTCCCTCTTTCCCTTCTTCTTTCCTTCTTTTCATCCTTCCTTAATTTCTTCCTTCCTTTCTTTTCACCTCCTTTATTCATTCCTTTTTATTTTTTGACAGAATCACTCTGTAGCCCAGGCTAGCTTTGTACTTGTGATCTTGCCTCGGCCTTCAAGTAGTGTCATTACAGGCATGTGCCAGTGCACACAGACGCCTAGGTTTCTAGTCAGCCCTACACAAGATCGTTACAAATCTTTAAGTTGCTACTGTAGATAGCAGGAAGCAAGTGTCCTTGTGCTAGCATTCAGCCCCCAAACATAAGATGGGTTTCTCTGTTTCTGTGAAGCGTTGCTTTCCTCCATTATGGTCCTTGCAGCCTGGACTATTTCCAATGCCATATGGCTGCTCTTGCACAGACTGTAAATGTAAACTCTTTCCTTTCTTTACCTTTTGAAGTCAGTAAAGCTTATTTGTGTGCACATCTTGGTGCTACTATTCTGCCATCTGTGATGCTAAAGGAGAGAGTTCAACTTTCCAAGTATTGATCAACTATGAAAAACAAGTCCACATAGTACTGATGTTTATAGAGTATCAATATTAATTATAACCCTTTCAAGGCTTGCAGGGATTAAAATGATACATTATCCACTATGTAAATGTACTGAGGTAACAATGGCTTTCCAAAGGCAATAATAGGACAAGGGACACATACATTTACAGAGACTCTTAAATATAGCGGCACACACACCTAGATTATCTTTACACAGCTAAACTATAGTTACTGAAGGGATCAAAATGAACAATAAAAGCAAAACCCAAAAGTCTCCTAATAAAATAAATTCAGCCAGAAAGAAAAATGAAAGCTAGGAGCTATTTACAGTTCCAGGAAGAATGTTGAAACTAAAATCTGAGTCAGTGAGTGAATTGAGAAGTTTAATTCTTGAAAAAAATATACATTATAATCTTAAAAGAGTTCTAATTCACAAGAATGACAGCACTTGGTTGGGATACTGCTATGTATACTTATGAAGGCAGTAGAAATAGAGTATTAAAATATTCATACTCATTTAGTTATTTCCTTTTTATTTTAAAATGAGAAAAATTTAAATACATTAATATCAGTCATTTTTTAGTATTCTGTTTTGCAAGGTGTTTTTGTTTTGTGTTGGTGTTGTATGAGGGATTGAACTTTGACCCTTTCACTAGATACACAAGCACTTGGAACATACACCAAATACTCAGTTTTGCAAGTTTGTTAAATAAACAGTCATGTAATGACCACCGAAGTCAAGATATTAGCTGCCAAAATTTTACCAGCCATCTTAACTCTCTAGTGCTCTTTGATTGTAATATTTTCCCCTCAACAAACTCCATCTATATGCCTGATCTGTTTACTGCCAACATAACTTTGTCCTTTATATCATACAGATTAAGTCTAGCTTCATTCTTCTAGCATAATGTGTTTGAAATTCATTTATATTCTTCTGTCTGTTAGGAGTTCTTTTCCATTTGTAGCCAAGTGGTATCCAATTATATGGACTATTCCTATTTCTCTCTTCATTCACTTATCTGTGGACATTTGTGTTGCTTCCAATTTTCCTGGTTATACAAAAAAGAATCAGATACATTCATGATCACAAATAGTCCATTTACTCAATAAAGACTACAGATTCTGCTCTGTTGTATCATAAAAGAATATTTTAATTCATAAGAAATTGACAGTCTATTTCCATAAAACATTGAGCTCACATATGCCGAGAGCAGAATTGTGGTTACAAGAGGCCAGCAGGAGGGGAGAGAGTGTGGTGGACATGCTGAATACAGGAGGCAAATTTCATCTATGAAGATGGAATAAGTGCAAATGAGCTATTGGAGGACATACTACAGTTGTAGCCCTGTACCATATTTATGAAAATTACAGAGTAGACTTTAACATTCTCATTGCACAAAAATGAGTGGAGTAGTGCAAATGTAAAGTGCTACAATTCCTCCATTCTACAATGGATACATATATATATATATATATATATATATATATGTGTATATATATATATATGTCAACATTTCATTTAGTAGGCTATAGGAACACAAAACCATTATTTTTAGTTTAAAACCACTTTCAGAAATAAATATATTCCATAAATGCAGAGCCGTCTTGATCCTTTGCTTTGATTTCTATATAGCAGTAAATATTTACTACTTCTAGTGAATAACTATTCTACTGCTATGGGCACAAGGTTTGCTTCCACTTTTGATCCTGTAAAAATAATAAATGGAAATAACTTAAAATACCTATCATTTGCATTGTGTTTGTAAAGTAACTTGGGGCTAGGGATGGGGGAACATAATGGAGGAGAATGATAGTGTTGATCAAAATGTATTGTACTCATAACCCAACATGGAACTGTAACATCTATGTGCAACTACTTAACAATAAAAATGTCTAAAAAGCTTTGGGGAATGTGTGCATTTTATAATTAATATGTGAAAACCTATTTTTATTTTAATTTGCTAATGTTGAGGGCAAAAAAAAGGTAGAAAAAAAAACCCAGCTGCTTTTTTTTTCCAGCCTTGACTGGTGAGGAGGGAGACTGAAGACTAAGAAATGAAGAACTAGCTGAGAGCTGAGAAGGGCTGAGCCAGAGCAGTGACAGCTGGGGGATGGGTTGTGTCATCATCCTGACCTCTGCCCAGCTTCATCCCCTGGTCCCTGAATACTGAAGGACAAGGACAGGCACAGGCGTGCACACACATGAAAGAGCGTAGATGTAAGAAACAAAGAACTCAAAGCATCTATTACACCAGTGTTAAAGGCCAGTGAAGGAAGGTCTGAGGTTACCAAAAGCACACTGTTAAAATCCTGAATAAGAGACACAGGGAGGTAGAAGGAGAGTGACAGTCCTAACCTAGACATGAGTCCCTTGATAACTTAGAGGCTGCATCAGAGCCCATTTGCTTCTGGGTCAGTTGTTGAAACCATCTATTTAATCAGGGACTTAGGCAGCCAGAACACAAGAGATGAAACAAGTCCTGGGACTCAGAGCTAGTTTAGTATGTGATGTTTGCAGAAATGGTAGGCCAAGGGACAAATCCGGAAGGACTCATTAAAATCCGGCTTCTAGGAGATGTAATTTCTTAGGAACCCATTTCACCAGGGAGGATGAGAGTATGAAAATTCTCCAAAGACAAGACCAGGATCCCTACTGCCCCAGAGGCAGCGAGGATAAACAAATGGTGGGTCTCCTTTGAGCAGCACTGCCCATTCATCTGTCTGAGTCTCTACCAGGCTCTTCCTTTCATATGGGCTCCTGCTGGGAGAGGAGATGGAAGTTGATTACGGGAACTTAAGGTAGACTCAGGAAACCTTCCAGGAGCTAGGAGAGACTTTCTGGCAAGGAATTTGGATGAAGACATTCTGAGGGAATCAGGGCCTGGCATCCACAGCATCCTGCCTGGATTCTCAGGTGATTCTCAGGTGATTATCTGTATCCATCTCTTCCTTAAGGAGGGCTGGCAAAAATGATGGTGAATGGAGGAGCATATGACTCCTGATCCTAGTGACCACGGTGCACATCCACACCTCCACCTTTCAGAAGAAATGCTTCCTCTTTCCTAAGAATCTGGAGCCTCTTCATATCCCATGTGAATCCTAGGATAATAGGTGTGATCTAAAAGCTGTGACTTTTTTCTTTGGAGGTAAATGTTGTATCTTTGTCTCTAGAAAGTGTAGAGGGTGTGATTACTGAAAAACAGTTGATGTTCTACTCTCTGTCTATTTCTCAGACCTCACAGCTCACACACACACACACATATTCTAGGCACATGATGCACATATCTACCTTGTACAGGAGAAGCTACCTGAAATATGCACAACAGTGGCCAAACTCAAGATTCTAGAATTTCTGATGTCACTTTTCTGATAAAAGCCTCAGTACTGATCAGAGTCTAGAACTTCATGCTGACAATCCTATCTATTTAGGAGGATAACACCCACATGATCATGGTTTGAAACTAAACTGGGCAGAAAAGTCCAGCAGACTTCATGCCCAAATATAGAGACTAAAGCTGGGCTGGAGGCATGTCAGAAAAAGCCAAGAACCAGCATAAGCAAATTAGTTAATAAAACACTCAGCCCCTGAGTTCAAGCCTGGGTATGGTTTAAAAAAAAAGATTGAAAGTTGGGCTCCGGTGGCTCACGCCTGTAATCCTAGCTACTCAGGAGGCTGGCATCTTAGGACTGCAGTTCAAAGCCAGCCCAGGCAAGAAAGTCCATAAGACTCTTATGTCCAACAAGCCACCAGAAAAACGAGAGTGGTGCTGTGGCTCAAGTGTTAGAGTGCTTGCCTTTAGCTGAAGAGTTCAGGGACAGCACCCAGGCCCAGAGTCCAAGCCCCATGACCACCACCACCAACAAAAAGCATCGCAATACTTGCATTTGGTATAACTGATCATTCCTGGACACCAACAGTCCGATGGGAACCCCAAGCGAATAGTACCACAGATAGTTATTTATCAATGAGAGATAAGTAGTGTAGTGGACATCTTTTATTTCTTTCCCACAGTGTCTCTTAAGTCTTCCTAACAATGAGGGATGCATTTATAAAAAGCAGGCTTCATGATTAATGGATGCTTTCACAGATACCCCACACACCATGTTTTTTCCATTTCAATCCCTTCCACCAGCACTTTCATTGAGATTCACCATCATCAGAACGGCATCTTTCCTCACATTACTAATATTTGTGAGGGAACAAGCTGTTTCATGCTTGGTGCTGTTGTGAGTCTCAAGTAGTGGGATGGCTTTTATCTTTCCTACAATGCCGGCATTACGTACCCAACACCTTAAATACATACCCTTCATTAATGGAACCTGCTATCATGCCTCCAGAGATCCCGTCCAGTTTCTTGTCTTTGCTTCCACTGAATAAAATTTATATTGCTATCTTGAAAAGTTAAGTGATTTTTCACTATTTCTACCAACTTATCGCTAAAAACAATTTCACCCCTTCATTCATTTTAGCTAAGAATTACTCTTCCTTCAGCAGACCAACAGTGTAACTATCAAGGAGAGGAGAATATTTGAAGACTACTGGAGACCAACTGGTCAGGACACAGATATTCTTGTGTGGAAGAAACAAACAACAACTTTGAAACGACAAAGTAAAAGCACGCATCAAGTCAAGGAAGAAACTAGCAAATACTACTCCTTTGAACAAACTTTAAAGTATACACCCAAGTAGATTTTAAGCATAAAAGCAGCTAAAGTTTAAACCAATATCAAGTTTACTATGTAATTATGAAGTAAGAGATGTTTTCACTTCTTTGAAGATATTTGCCTGGGTGTATTCTATTCATAAAGACATATATGATATATTTAATGGTTAGCAATAATCGATATGCCTGTCATTCATTAGTTGAAAGATCGCTATAATTCACTGAAAATTTTAAGACAAATCAGAAAACACAGAGGGAACATAGACAATTGAAAGATATTCCACAGAATTTCTGTTGGTTACCCCAGTTGGCCTCAAAATACTCAAATATTGACTGAAATCCCTTAGCAAGGCTTCCTTTAAACATCTGGTTCTAGGCAACTAAAAAGACCACAGAGAATGGAGCTCTGGAACTCCACCCTGGGAAGCGGCTTCATCTTGGTGGGCATTCTGAATGACAGCAGATTTCCTGAACTGCTCTGTGCCACAATGACAGTGCTGTACACACTGTCTCTGACCAGCAATGGGCTGCTGCTCCTGCTCATCACAATGGATGTGAAGCTCCACGTGCCCATGTACCTCCTGCTTAGACAGCTCTCTCTCATTGACCTTCTCCTCACATCAGTTATAGCCCCCAAGGCCATCATGGACTTTCTGCATGGAGATAACTCCATCTCCTTTGCTGGCTGTGCTCTTCAGATGTTCCTGGAACTGATTTTGGGTGGGGCAGAAGACCTGCTGCTAGCTTTTATGGCCTATGATAGGTATGTGGCTATTTGTCATCCTCTGAACTATATGGTCTTCATGAGACCAAGAATTCTTTGGTTCATGGTGAGCATATCATGGATCCTGGCATCTCTGAGTGCCCTTGTATATACCAGTTACACTATGCATTATCCCTTCTGCAAAGGCCAAATGATTAAACATCTGTTCTGTGAGATCCCACCTCTGCTGAAGTTGGCCTGTGCAGATACCTCTAGATATGAGCTCATGGTTTATGTGATGGGTGTGATCTTTCTGATTCCCCCACTTTCTGCCATTCTGGTGTCCTACACACTAATTCTTTTTACTATACTCCATATGCCCTCAAATGAGGGAAGAAAGAAAGCCCTTGTTACCTGCTCTTCTCATCTGGCTGTAGTTGGGATGTATTATGGGCCTGCGACATTCGTGTATGTCCTGCCCAGTTCTTTCCATACTTCCAAACAGGACAACATCCTCTCCTTCTTCTACACAATTGTCACCCCAGCCCTGAATCCCCTCATCTACAGCTTGAGAAATAAGGAGGTCATGGGGGCCTTGAAGAGAGTCCTTGGAAAATATATACAGCCATCACACCCTAACATTTAGAGCCTGCCTCTCATTATTTCCTCTCCTCAACAAATAGATATACTTATCTCTTCCTTAATAGTAGGCTTGTTGGGAATGCCACATATACTTTTGAAATGATATTTAAAAAAAGAAAACCAAAAAAATAATGTTTCCTGGGAAGCATGTGTCAAGAGTTACATGACAATAAAAGAAAAAAATAAAAGAGACAAATAGAGGAAGGAAGGAAGGATGGAAGGAAGGAAGGAAGGAAGGGAAAAACATAGCTAAGAGAGCATAAAAAAGGAAAGAAATGAAACAAAAAAGAAAGGAATGAATGAATCTGGGAAAGAGACACATGAGAACCTAACTGTAACTATTTTTCAATTTCATAAACTTTAAAATTGAAATGAACACATTTACACATATATCACAAAATTCACTGCAGACATCCAGTGAAAAACAAACCACTATACAGAGAAACATCACACATATTAGAATGTGTATGGGCAAATGAATTCACTTCCAACATGGTATGTATATATATATATATATATATACTATATATATATATATATCCCAGACACATCTTTGATAGCTAAGGATATAGATATGAAACAGAACTATCTCATGGTTATGGTGGTATATTTTTAAAATGGCCTTCAGTTCTAAATTTAACGATTTCTTGGGGCTGGGAAGGTAGCTCAGTGGTAGAATGCATGCCTTGCAAGCATGAGGCCCTGAGTTCGATTCCTCAGCACCAGATAAACAGAAAAAGCCGGAAGTGGTGCTGTGGCTCCAGTGGTAGAGTGCTAGCCTGAGCTGAAGAGCTGAGGGACAGCGCCCAGGCCCAGAGTTCAGGCCCCATGACC
>NW_012267329.1:6033607-6037775 GCF_000151885.1 Dipodomys ordii
GAGTAGCTACAATCACAGGCATGAGCAGCCACCAGCACCTGGCTTACAGTATAGTTTTGAAAATTTGCTATCAATATTAGAGATGTTACTTACTTTTTGTTTCTTTCCACCTTTTTTATAATGTTTTTATTGTAGAAATACTGTACAGAGGGGTTACAGATACATGCGTAAGTACATTTCCTATTGAGCATTGTTACCTGTTCCTTTGTTTTTCCCTGCCATCCCTTCCCTCCTCACATCCCCAACTCCTCCTCCCTCTCCACAGGTTGTAAAGTTCCTTTTCAACACAGTGTCTTGTACATCTCATTGTTACAATGGGTCAACCTGTATCCTTATTTCAGCATTTTGTTATTTACCTTCCCCTCCCCAAATTAGAAAAATGCATATACAAGATGCAGTTCCTCAAAAGATTCCACATATTGCTCCCCTATGACCCAGCAATCCCACTTTTGGGCATTTACCCAAATGATCACAAACAAGATCATACCAAAGCTACCAGAACAACCATGTTAATCATAGTATTAGTCACCATAGCTAAGACATGGAACCAACCCAGATGCCCTCAGTAGATGAATGGATCAAGAAAATGTGATATATCTATATCTATATCTTGTATAGATATAGATATAATACACACACAATGAAATTCTATACCTCCATCAGAGAGATGTTACTTATAAATGATAGGTTATTAAAGAAAATCTTAACATCTTTACATGAATGTTGAACTCCTTTTAACTTATATTACATGGTCCTCTATGAACTCTATGTAGTCAGTATGTACACACACACATTTACATTCACATTCACATTCAAAGGATTTTTGGAGGGTTTTTTTATAGTAGAATGAAAGAGGAATGAAGGAATAAAGCAAACTTAGGTCATGAAAAGATTTCTATTCATGTTTAATGAGATGAATAGTAACATTGTCGTTTGGGTGCATATTACTTAGACTGGCAGGTTCTTTGACAAGCTAGTATTTAAGCTAAGTTTAAATGATGAGATGTGGTAAACTATACAGATTTGGCAAGGGAACACTGCAGACTTATGAGAAAAGCTAATTGGTACTAAACAAGTATGATTATGAGCTGAATGTTGGCAGCAAGAAGGCCAAGGATGTGAGTTGGTGTAGGCACAAAGGGACAGTTTCAGATGTGGACCAAATGCTTTGGTGAAACAAGATCACGTGCCTCCTTGTTGACAATTGACATGATCTGATTCATTTACATGGAGGTCAGTGTATGCTGGCCAGAATATTGACCACTGCTGGACAAGACAAAAAAATGGGACCATTTAAAAGTATTGTAAAGGAATTATGACAAATGGGACTAAAGTACAAATGCAGAGAAGACAAGGAAAATGTGCTTCATATGGAATCTATCCCATAGATGGGATTGTACGCATGGCAAGATTTGTTTCCTGAAGCAGTAATCCAGGTGAGAAAAAAAATTCACATTTATTTATTCACATCACACTTATGTGTGTGGTGTGGTTGATTTAGAATAATAAAATAAGACAACAGATATCAAGTAGATGAATTGTATAGAAATGGTTTTGAGCCCATGGGCTGGGAGAAGATCTTCACTAGCCATACAACAGACAAGGGTCTTATATCTAAAATATACTTAGAACTCAAAAAATTAAATCCCCCAACAACAAATCCTCAAAGAAACAACTGTCCCATTAATAAGTGGGCTAAAGTCTTAAAGAGAGACTTCTCTGAAGAGGAAATAAGAATGGCCAATAGATATATGAAGAAATGCTCAACTTCTCTAGCCATAAAAGAAATGCAAATCAAAACAACATTGAGATTCCACCTCACCCCAGTTAGAATGGCTATAATCAAGAAATCTAGTAATAAGAGATGCTGGAGGGATGTGGCCAAAAGGGAACCCTACTGCATTGTTGGTGGGAGTGTAAAGGTGTTCAATCACTTTGGAAAGCAGTATGGAGGTTCCTCAAAAACCTATACATAGAGTTTCCCTATGACCCAGCAATCCTACTTTTTTGGGCCTTTACCCAAACGATCACAAACAAAGTCATACGAAAGCTACCAGCACAACTATATTTATCGTAGTATTATTCAACATAGCTAAGATATGGAACCAACCCAGATGCCCCTCAGTAGAAGAATGGATCAAGAAAATGTGGTTTATATACACAATGGAATTCTATGCCTTCATCAGAAAGAAAGATACTGCCCCATTTGTTAGGAAATGGAAAGACTTGGAAAAAAATTATATTAAGTGAAGCAAGCCAGGACCAAAGAAACATAGGTCCTATGGTTTCCCTTATTTGCAATATCTAGTATATGTTTAAGACATCCAGAAAAGCTCAAAAGTTATTTTCATGTGACCATATAAGATGATGCTAATGGAATGAATGGATCAAGAAAATGTGGTATATATACACAATGGAATTCTATGCCTCCATCAGAAAGAATGACATTACCCCATTTGTTAGGAAATGAAAAGACTTGGAAAAAATTATATTAAGTGAAGTAAGCCAGGCCCAAAGAAACATAGGTTCCATGGTTTCCCTTATTTGCAATATCTAGTATAGGTCTGAGACAAGCAGAAAAGGTCAGATAAGTTGATGTTAGGGAAATGAACCCTAAGATATGTATTCAAATGTTTTTTTCTTTCATGCGATTGTTTCTAACACATTTATAAGATTATTTCTTTGTTGTTTTGTATGTCCCTCCCCCACAGTATAAACCCTGCTTTCACTGTATTTGATGTCGGTATAATCTGTGGAGGGGAAGGGGAAAAACAAATCGTTTAAATAGGGATACAGGTGGACTCATTGCAACAATGAGATGTGCAAGTTGTTATGCTGAAAACGAACTTTACAACTTTGGTGGGGGGGGGAAGGGAGCGGGGAGGATTGGATGAGGAGGCAGGGGGAGGATGGGAAGGGATGGGAAGGGGAAACAAAGGAGGAGGCTTCAATGCTTGATAAGAAATGTACTCATTATCTTGCTCATGCAATTGTAACCCCTCTGTACAGTATTTTCACAATAAAAAAAGATGATGCTAATGAAAATGAACCCCAATATAGAGACACAGTGATTTTATCCTTCTTGCTCTTGTTTTTAATGTATTTATAGTGTACCATGTGATGTTTTTATTTCTTTCATATGTTCTTCTTCCATGCTATAACACCATTTTTTTTTTACTGTATTTGATTCCGTTGCCCTGCATCTTGTATATACATTTTCTAATTTGAGGAAGGGAAGGGAAATAACAAAATGCTGAAAAAAAGATACAGGTTGACCCATTGTAACAATGAGATGTACAAGACATTATGTTGAAAAAGAACTTTACAACTTCGGGTGGGGGAGGAGTTGTGGAGGAGTTGGGGGAAGGGATGGTAGGAGAAAAACAAAGGAGGAAGTAACAATGCTCAATAGGATATATACTCATTACCCTACTCATGTAACTCTAGCCCCTGTGTACAGTATTTTTGCAATAAAAATATGAAAGAAGAAATGGCTTTGATTATGTTTGAAATTTCTACTAGATATGGAAAGTACAAATAATTTGCCCTAATAATATACAAGCCCCAGAAAATGCAAATGATCAGGTCATTTGGCATCAAGAACCTGTAAATGACACTTAACCTACATGAAATTACTCAGGAGAGTGTTGGTTAAGAAGAAAATGGTGTCTGTTCCGGTTACCTGTGGGCTTCCAGATCCATAAAGAGAAATGGATCCAAAAGGGTGAAAAGGGTGAAGGGAAAAGGGAAAGAAACCAGGAGCCTGTAGTTTTCAGAAGCCAAGAGAAGTCTTCAGAGAATAACTGATTGTTTGAATGTTGGTAAAGGGCTAAGAATAGAGTAATCAATATATATAGCAAATCAATAATGATCTATGGAAAGAGAAGAGCACTTGGTTTGATTGGATTTTATATTTAAATAGAAGATCAACAGAGTAGAAAGTGGACGTAAAATACTAGTTTTCATTCTTTTCTTGTAAAGAGAAGCAGAAAAGTGTGACCATAGCCAAAAATATATACTTGTGTTATATGAAGGGAGCTTCATTATGGGGTAACTGACATGCTTTAGTATTTTTTTGGTTTATGATGACAATTGAAAATTAGTGTTTCAGAGAGAAAATATTCTATGGGAGCAAAAACTTGAGAAGGTCAGTGAGATTGAGGAGTTC
>NW_012267329.1:6043631-6046409 GCF_000151885.1 Dipodomys ordii
GAAGATAATTTTTCTTAATGTGGATAGAAGCCATTTCAAGGTGAGATTTTACATGAGATTTGGGTGTGTCTAATTTAACCACCTTTATGAATTTGTACAAACAACTTTTTATTTTAATATATAAATAAAAGAATGTGGTTATACAGTGTTTCACATGACATTTTTATATTATCTTTTAAAATTTTATTTATAGTTATAATAAAGGTGATATACACAGGGGTTTCAATTATATAAGTCTGGTAAAGAGTATTTTTTTTGGAGGTCCGGTCGTGGGGCCTGAACTCTGGGTCTGGGTGCTATCCCTCTCTTCAGCTCAAGGCTGGCGCTCTACCACTTGAGCCACAGCGCCACTTCTGGCTTTTTTCTTTTTGCTTATGTGGTGCTGAGGAATCGAACCCAGGGCCTCAGGCATGCAAGGCAAGTGCTCTACCACTGAGCCATCTTCCCAGCCCGAAGAATATTTTTTTTAACATCTCATCCCTTCCCTCTCCCTCTCCGAGTTTTTCTCTCCTAGCACTACCCACAAGTTGTATAGTTCATTTTTAACATTATGTCTAGTATCACTGCTGCATTTTTTCATCTTTTTTACCACCATTTCTGTGTCTGCCCTTACCCTTCTAAAGACAGATAAATGAACAAACAAGACTAAAGGAAAGAAAGCAAAACTAGCAACAAAAAATTCTTGTTTCATTTAATGGAGTTCATTTCAATAAATATTACTTTAGATGATAAGATGCATATATATATTGTGTTTTTATTATCTTCTCCTAAAAATGCCTTCCTTTTACACAAAGAAACATAGGTTATATGGTTTCCCTCATTTGTGTAACTAGAACATGCCTATAAATCTACAAGTAAACACACTCAATGGTCAAAAAAAAAGAAGACAAAGTGACATGATAAATTATACAGGTCTCTAGGCATTCACACAGAGTGAGACCAAAGGAAGATATTCTTTATTGTCTCCTAAATACTTATACAAAGAAGTTGCCATTTAACAAGGCAGTTTATGCATACAATATATGTTGAACAATGTCATCCCTTTCAACATTCTACAAATATATATATATATATATACATATAATGTTCAAATATTTATTATTTCTTTATGGAATACTTTAAAGTTTTTTGTGATGGTACTGTCCTTTACTCACATCTTCTGTTACTCTTCTATAGAATAGCTCACTAGTCCTTCTTGTTCCTACATAACCCCATCTTAATACTCTTGATCAATGTTTCTCTATTTTGCTCCTAACCATAGGGTATGGAAACCAGTTTTATTTTCAGATTGAATCACATTGCTTACGTAGAAATTCTTTAGATGTTATAAATTAAGTAGTTATAGTTCTAGCTTATTTAAATAGTACCAGGAAAACAATGACTTATTTTAGATAGGAAAAGGCCTTCCTCACAATTAAACAAACAACATAGTGAGGTTAGGAAACAAAGGAACTAAATTTTCTACTCTTTTCCAATTTTAATTTGTTTATATATGATGCATAGAATCATACAATGTATGAGGTACCATGTTATATGTTGTTATGCATTTTTTATAATGTTTAAAACAAATACACCAACCAGGTAGAAATTGTAGCATCATAACAATCAAGCTTAGGAATATAGAAAAACAAAAATTTTGTTCTCCTTGTTTGTTTTCATTGTCAGGAAAATAAAATCATAAACATTTACTTCAATTTCATGGTACAAAAAATAACAAACATATCCTAGGCAGGGACTCTTGAAAAAAAAGAGAACTATAGATCCATTTCCTTGATGAACATCGCTGCAAAACTTCTCAACAAAATTTTGGCCAATCCACTTCAACAAATAATAAAAAAAAACATAAACAATGATCAAACAAGATTCATTTCAGGGATGCAAAGCTGGCTCAATGTACACAAATCAGTTAATATAATTCATCACATCAACAAGAGCAAGGATAAGAACCACATGGTTATCTTAATAGATGCAGCAAAAGCATTTGACAAGATCCAACACAGCTTTATGATGAAGGCTCTGGAAAAACTAGGAATCCATGGAACATTCCTCATACAATAAAGACTGTGTATGACAAACCTACAGCCAGCATTATATTTAATTGTGAAAAACTAAAGCCATTTCCTCTTAAATCAGGAACAACACAAGGACGTCCACTCTCTCCACTTCTCTTCAATAGTATTAGGATGCCTACCTACAGCAATAAGACAAGATGCAAACATAAAAGGGATCCAAACAGGGAAAGATGAAGTAAAACTCACCCTCTTTCTTTACAGATGACATGATCTTGTATTTAAAGAATTCCACGGACTTCGCTCCCAAATTACTCAAGCTGATTCAAAACTTTGGCAAAGTAGCAGGGTATAAAATTAACCCTCAAAAATCAATGGCTTTTCTGAATGCCAACAATGAGAAAAGTGTCGCTGAAATTAGAAAAGCAACTCCATTCATAATAGCCCCACAAAAAATAAAATACCTAGGAATTAACCAAAGAAGTGAACGACCTCTATGATGAAAACTTTTAAAACCAGAAAAAGGAAATCAAAACAGAAGTTAGAAAGTGGAAAAACTTCCCATGCTCCTGGATTGGAAAGATCAACATCATAAAAATGTCAATAATTCCCAAGGCTATCTACAAATTCAATGTGATACCTATCAATATTCCAACCTAATTCTTCAAGAAAATAGAAGAGGCAATCCAAAAATTCATATGGAACAATAAAAGACCCCGAATAGCAAAAACGCTCCTCAATGGAAAGAACAGTGCTGGAGGAATATCAA
>NW_012267329.1:6047254-6054725 GCF_000151885.1 Dipodomys ordii
CAATCCCTCCTTTGGGCATTTACCCAAATGATCACAAACAAGACCTATGTTTATTGCAGTATTATTTACCATAGCTAAGATATGGAACCAACCCAAATGTTCCTCAGTAGATGAATGGATCAAGACAATGTGGTATATGTACACAATGGAATTCTATGCCTCCATCAGAAAGAATGACATTGCCCCATTTGTTAGGAAATGGAAAGACTTGGAAAAACTTATATTAAGTGAAGTAAGCCAGGCCCAAAGAAACATAGGTCCCATGTTTTCCCTTATTTGCAAAAACTAGTCTGAGACAAGCAGAAACTGTCAGATAAGTTGATGTTAGGCAAAATGAATCCCAAGATAAGGACTCGAATGTTTTTTCTTTCTTGCTATTGTTTCTAACATATTTATGAGATGATTTTTTTTGTTGCTTTGTATGTCCCTCCCCCACGGTATAACCCCTGTTTTTACTGTATTTGATGTTGGTATAATTTGGTGAGGGGAAGGGGAAAAACAAATTGTTTAAATAAGGATACAGGTGGACTCATTGCAACAATGAGATGTACAAGACATTATGTTGAAAAACGAACTTTACAACTTTGGTGGTGGGAGGAGGAGATGAGAGAGGAGCTGGGAGGTCAGGGATGGTAAGGGGAAACTAAGGAGGAGGCAACAATGTACTCATTACCTTGCTCATATAATTGTAACCCATCTGTATGGTATTTTCACAATAAAATAATGTATTAATAAATAAAAATAACAAGCATATGGGGCTGGGAAGGTGGCTCAGTGGTAGAGTGCTTGCCTCGCATACATGAAGAACTGGGTTCGATTCCTCAGCACCTCATAAACAGAAAAAGCCGGAAGTGGTGCTGTGGCTTAAGTGGTAAAGCACTGGTCTTGAGCTGAAGAGGTGAGGGACAGCACCTAGGCCCAGAGTTCAGGCCCCACAGCTGACAAAAAAAAAGCATAAAAGTCAACCATAGTTCCTGTTTATGGAGTTACATCTCTTCAACATTTGAATTTTAAGCACAATAAAATAATTCCCATGTGAAATACAAAACGCAAATATCAGCAGAATACAAGCAATGACACCTGTTAGAGTAAATTTGAGGGCTGATACCAGAGAAAAAGGTGAAGATGATGAAAACAAAATACTTGGAATCCCCTACAGTAGGATAGAGCCAAACTTGTCACTGTCATATGACAGTTTTGCAATTCGTACAACTCTCAACTCTTCTCCAATGATACCTGAGCCTAGATGAGGGCTACTATCCTAAAGTCTTCAACTGATTCAATTCAGATTAGAATGCTCATGACCAAGCTGGTGATATACAATAGACCCTTTTAAGTAGCTATATGGCAAAATAGAGACTAAATTTTCAAGAGTGAAGATTAATGCTAAACCATGAAACGTACATCTTCTGGGAGAGAAGTTTCAAATGTATCTTACCCAACCAGTCACATTCCCACATTATTCTATCACTAGACTGGTTGTACCATGACTATTACTGAATCATGTCTTCTGGCTTTGAGGAAGCATCAATTGTGGAAGCCACTGAGGTCTGCCTACAGGGTAGGGTGTGCCAGAAATCTGTTTTATCAGGACCCTCCTCCAAATCCCCAATATCTCTTTTATTCCTCCAGCTGTAGAAGGAGGGGTTCATTTCTGGATTGATAACGAAGAAGAAACAAGAGATGATGCTGTATTGTTGGGACTGTGGGGTGAGCTGGGCAGGTCAGACCCATAATATACCCTAAACCCAGCCAGGCAGGAAGACCAGGTTACAAGGATGTAAAGCTTCCCTTTTCAGGCTATGTGGATCACACTGAAAAGAATTAATGTGTAGGAGACTGGAATGGTAGTAATGAAGGAATCAATTAGAAGTAACCTAAAGATACATCATCTCAACATAGTTGTTCCTTCTTTAATTAAAAAAAATGAATCATTTCTGTTGTGTGTCTGCAGTTCCTTAGAGAATATATGCATTTCATAATCAATATGTGAAATTTTGTATTTAATTTAAAAGATAGGGAAATATCAGCATGTGTTTTTCATCCTTGCCTGCTGAGGAGATTGACTGAAGGGAGACTCAATGCTGAGCAATGAAGAGCTGTCTGTAAAAAGAGAAAAAGTGAGTGAAACCCGGGGCATGAAACCCAAGGGCTGCAGCTGTATCATCATCCTGAGCTCGGCCACGTTTCATCCTCTGGTCACAGATACAGAGCTAAAGGCACACTTTTGCAAATGTATTACAGGGTAAAGGCAGGAAACAAAAGAGCACCCATTACATCAGGATTACATATCGTCCAAAGGTCAGTTAAGGGAGGCCTGAGGTTACCAAAAGCACACCATCAACACCTCAAGCAGGTAACATCACAGAAAGTAGACAAGGGGATGGATTCAGAGAGTGGGGTACTAACACAGACATGAGACTCTATGTTTCTTAGAATGAAGGACAGGGACCCATGCTAAAGGGCCAGAGGTTGAAAACATTTCTTTGTTCAGGGTCACCCTTAGCCAGATCAGAAGGGACAAAACCATTCATCAAGTAAGAACTAATTTCATAGTGATGTTTGCTCAAATGATAGCCCAGGGCACCAGCCCAGGGAGACTCATTAAAATCCAACTTCCAGAAGTTTTTTTTTTTCTTGGGAGCCCATGACACAAGGGAGGAGAAGACAGTAAGAAGTCCCCCAGGACAAGGCCAGAGTCCCTCCTCCTCTGACACAGTAATAATAAACAATGGAAGGCTTCCTTTGAGTATCCCTGACCATTCTCCTTTCCAAAAGTCCTACCAGCCACCTCTGTCATTAGTGACTGCAGCTGGGAGGGAATATGAAAGTCTGGGCACATGGACTCATCCTCATCCATGAACAGTGCAGAGCTGGGAACAGAGATTGGATGAGGACATTCTGAGAGAAATCAACTTTGGGCTTCCCCAGCCACCTGCCTGGATTCTCAGATCATTACCTGCATCCATCCCTTTCCTCAGAGAGAACTGGCCATGGTGGACACAGCAGGTGCCTTTGACCTCTGATCTTAGTGGCAGCCATGCCCACCCACACCCTCCCCCTCAGAAGAAGCACCTTCTCTTTCCTCAGCATCTTTAGCCGCTTCACCTCACAAATGACTCCCAGGACACGGGTGTGAGCCGAAGGCTGTATCTTTCCTCTTTAGAGGTAAGGGTTATGTGTTTGATCCTAGAAAGTGTGTGAAGGCAGTGAATCTTGGGTAACAGAGCCAAGAATTACTGTCTTACTCTCAGACTGTCTCATTTCTCAGACTTCAGAGCGCACTTGCTCCCATCTGTACTCCGGGTGATTGATTACAGAGACATGCACCTGTATTGGTGCAGGCATCTCAGTACCTCATGCAGGAGTGGGCAACTGCAATATTCAATACTATTGACCAGACCTAAGTTTCTAAAATTCCTGATCATGATTTTTGGGTAAAATGCTCATTTCATGCTTGGTTCAAAGGGCTCCTGCTTATAAATCCCAGCTTCTCAAAAGGCTGACAAACAGACTAGATAGAAATGTCCACTAGACTGAAACTATACTGTGAAAAGCTGGGCTGAAAGCATGACAGAACAGGTAGAAGACCAGCATGAGCAAATGAACCAAGGAAGCCCCAGGGCTCTGAGTTCAAGCCCAACTACCGTGTTGTTTTTTTAAGTCTCAATACTTTGGGTGCATCTGCATTTCCCTAGACTCTACTAGTCTGTTAATAACTCCTTGAATAGTACCTCAAAAGAGAACTATCACTTAACCGTATCAGTACATTAGTTTGAGCTTCTATCTCTTACATAACTACTTGGTGAATATATATCACAAAAGCCAATTAAAAACAGGCATGGTACTGGGTGCTGGTGGCTCACGCCTGTAACCCTAGCTACTCAAGAGGCTGAGATCTGAGGATCCCAGTTCAAAGCCAGCCCAGGCAGAAGTGTCCATGAGACTCTTATCCCCAATTAACTACCAGAAAACCAGAAATGGAGCTGTGGCTCAAGTGCTAGAGTGCTGGCCTTGAGCTGAAGAGCTCAGGGACAGTGCCCAGGCCCAGAATTCAAGCCCCACAACTGACAAAACAAACAAAACAAAAACAAAAAAAGAAAACCAGGCATGGTGATGCCTGTAGTCCTAGCATTCAAGGGGCTGAGGGAAGAGGATCCATACATCAAGTTTAGCCTGTGTCTACATAGTAATAACCTTTTTAACCCAATCCCAATAAATAGGAAAAATGAAAATCAATTAATCATTTAATATACTGAGCAATACCAAACCAAAAAGAAAAGTAATTAAAATATACTTTCAAATTTTAGTTTTGTTGTAGAGTGAGCATTTCCATAAATTATACATATCGCTCTTTCAGTTATCTCAGCATGTGAGGAAACTTATCAGTGTGAAGCTCACCCTTCCTGAACTTACTTACACCACACACTTTACAAGAATGAGCTCACCCTCTGCATACCCAGTGTATATTTACAGGCCTCTCTCAGATGATAGAAGCAGAAGATATGGGTGTATATGTATTTACCCTATGTGTATGTATGTATTTGTGTGTGTGTGTGTGTGTATATATATATGTGTCTATATGTGTATACATACAAAAGAAATAATCAATTTAGTGAATATTTTTTCACTTCTCTTTCACAGTGCCTCTTAGGTCTTCTAGACATCTAGGAATGCATTTATGAGAGCAGGCTTAGTGGAAGCTTTCACACACACACACACACACACACACACACACACACACGCACGCACACTGCATACCCTATATTGTTCCAATTCAAACCCTTCTACCAGTATTATCATTTACATTCAGTGTCATCTGAGCAGCATTCTTCCATATATTGCTAAAATTTAGAGGGAAAATAACCATGCTTAGAATGTTACATTAATCTTAGGTAGTGGGATGGCTTTTACCATTCCCACAATGTTTGTGTTATAACCTGACACTTTAAATACCTACCCTTCACTACCAGAAGCTGCTAACAGGCCTCCAGAGATCCTATTGTTTCCTGTCTTTGCTTCAACTGAATAAATATTTTAACACTACTTTGAAAAGTTAAATATTTTTATATTCTTTCTACTAATTTATTACTTAAAGTAATCTCACCCATCCTTTTGTATTTGCTCAGAATTATGTCTTCTCCAGCAGAACAACAATGCCACCATCAAGAGAGGAGTATTATTAAAGACTACTAGAGATCAAGTGACATAGTCCTAGAGATTGGAGACCGGAAAGCAAAGGCAGACATCAGGTCAAGGAAGAATGGCAAAGAGTTTCTCATGAAAGAAACATTTTAAATAAACTGTACCTCCAAGCAGATTGAAAGGATGGGAAACTCCTAGATTTTACACCAATGCTATGTTTATAAATTGAGGGATGTTTTCTTTCTCTTTAACTAGTATGCATGAGTGTATTCTACTTGATGCTTTGTATATGATACACTTCATGGCAAACAATAATCAATATGTCTGTACTCTGTTTAACTAAAAAATCATTATAATTCACTGAAAACATTCAGGAAATCAGAAAGCACAAGGGGATCATAGGGGATGAATAGATATTCACAAGATTGCTGTTGGATCCTCTAGTTGGACTAAGTCTATTCAAATATTGACTGAAAACCCTTAGAAAGACTTCCACTAGACATCTGATTCTAGACACACAGAATGGAGGTCTGGAATTCCACTTTGGGAAGTGGATTCATCTTGGAGGGCATTCTGAATGACAGCAGGTTCCCTGAACTGCTCTGTGCCACAATCACAGTGCTGTATGTGCTGGCCCTGACCAGCAATGGGCTGCTGCTCCTGCTCATCACAATGGATGTGAAGCTCCACGTGCCCATGTACCTCCTGCTTAGACAGCTTTCTCTTCTTGACCTTCTCCTCACATCAGTTATAGCCCCCAAAGCCATCATGGATTTTCTGCGTGGAGATAACACCATCTCCTTTGGAGGCTGTGCCCTTCAGATGTTGCTTGAACTGATGCTGGGTTCGGCTGAGGATATCCTCGTTGCTTTTATGGCTTATGACAGGTATGTGGCCATTTGTCATCCTCTAAACTATACAACTATCATGAATCCAAGAGTCCTTTGGTTCATGGTGATGACAACATGGATTGTGGCATCTCTGAGTGCCATCATATATACCAGTTACACTATGCACTATCCCTTCTGCAAATCCCGGCTGGTAAAACATCTGTTCTGTGAGATCCCACCTCTGCTCAAGTTGGCCTGTGCAGACACCTCTAGATTTGAGCTCATGGTTTATTTGATAGGTGTGATGTTCCTGATCGCTCCACTTGCTGCCATTCTGGTCTCCTACATGCTAATCCTGTGCACTGTGCTCCGCATGCCCTCCAAGGAGGGGAGGAAAAAAGCCCTTCTCACCTGCTCCTCCCACCTGACTGTGGTTACCATATACTATGGCCCAGCCTCGTTTATATATGTCCTTCCCATTTCCTTCCATAATCCCAAACAGGACAACATCTTCTCCTTTTTCTACACAGTTGTCACCCCAGCCTTGAATCCCCTCATCTACAGCCTAAGAAATAAGGAGGTCATGGGAGCCTTGAGGAGAGTCCTTGGAAAATACATCCTGCCTTCACACTCCAGCACTTAGAACTTCCCTGTTACTATTCCATCAAATTGTCACACTTACCACTTCTATAATAGATAGATAAACACCCATAAGGATTCAAATTATTATTTTTTTTACTTCTTACTGTAGCTACTATATTCAAAGGCATTACATTGCAGTGAAGTGGCAGGATGACCCTATGTTTTGAATCCCCTCATTTGAAAAGAAGTTGGGGAAGAACAGCTGTGAAAGTATTCTTCAGGCCCACGTTGGTTGAATACTGTGCACCATCTATACTATGTGGTAGATAGGTAGGGGATCCATCATTCTATGATAAGTGGACAATAAGGCATAGAATTTTGGCTTGAATAATATGATCCTTAAAATATTTTCTAAAAGAATTATAGTTCAGTTAGTGTGGTCCTTTCTAAATTTGTAGCCATTTCTTTTAATTATGTAGTTAGTCTTACCTTATTGCTTATTTCAAAGCTGCCAAAATACAGCAAAATTTTACTTTAATGTCCATATTGTTAGTCAACTACCTAACTCTTTTATTTTCTCTAATTACTATAGCTATTTACTTGTACAAGTTCCTTAATTATTAATATTCTTTCTTTTTATGAGGAAGCCACATATAATGCAGGAAGCTGCAGCATTTAATTCATGAGATATTTAGCAAAAATTAATATCCTTAAAACAAAATGTTAAACTTCTTTTAACTAAACAGTTTCCATTTTCCTGTAAGTTGTTAACAAATGCACACATGTGCACATGCACACACACACACACACACACACACACACACACACACACACAACACAAAACACTCACATTCAATGATTCTTAGAGAGAGGTTTTGGGAATCGAATTGAATGTGGTATATATACACAATGGA
>NW_012267329.1:6054920-6084278 GCF_000151885.1 Dipodomys ordii
TTATAAGATTATCTCTTTGTTGCTTTGTATGTCCCTCCCCCACAGTATAACCCCTGCTTTCACTATATTTGATGTCAGTATAACTTGTGGAGGAGATGGGAAAAAACCAGTTGTTAAGGATACAGGTGGACCTGTTGCAACAATGAGAAGTACAAGTTGTCATGTCCAAAACTACCTTTACAACGTCGGTGCAGGGGGCGGGGGGAGGAAGGAGAAGGATTGGGATTGGGGGAGAGGGGAGGCTGGGAAGGGATGTGAAGGGTAAACAAAGGAGGAGGCTGCAATGCTTGGTAAGAAATGTATGCATTATCCTGCTCACGTAATTGTAACTCCTCTGTACGGTATGTTCACAAATAAAATAAAATTAAATTTAAAAAAAAAGAAATGAAGTAATGTTATAAATTAAGGCATAAAAAAGGAAATTTTTCTATCATGATAAATATAAAGAAAATAAATCAAGATGCATGGTAACCTGCTTAGAGTTGCATGCACATTACTTAGATTGGTAAATTCATTGACAAGCTAATATTTTAAATGAAGAATTGTAATAAGTCATGCATGTTTGATAAAAGAATTCTGCAGACTTAGGAGAAAAGTTAATTGGTACGAAATAAGAATGATTATGAACTGAGTTCTTAAAAATATTTTTATTGTAAAGATGCTGTACAGAGGGGTTACAGTTACATGAGTAAGGCAATGAGTACATTTCTTGTCAATCATTGTTACCCCTTCCCTTATTATTGTCCCACTATCCCTTCCCTCCCCCACCTCTCTCACTCCTTCCCTTGAAAAAAATAGTTTTGCAAATAAAAAAGATTAGGGAGAGGGGACTGGGAAGGTGGCTCAGTGGTAGAGTGCTTGCCTTGCATGCATGATGTCCTGGGTTTGATTCCTCAGCACCACAAAAAGAAAAAAGCAGAAGTGGCACTGTGACTCAAGTGGTAGGGTGCTAGCCTTGAGCTGAAAAGCTGAGGGACAGTGCCCAGGCCCAGAGTTCAGGCCCCACAACCAGACCCCCCAAAAAAAAGATTAGGAAGAAAAATCACAATGTATGTAAATTATTGCATATAAAACTTATGGACTATTCCATCCTATTAGTCAAATTAATAGAGAATAGCAATAGCATGCTTCATTATTCAAAAACTTTACTATCTTTTTCTTTTTAAATCCCCATCTTCATGATTTAAATGATACCAAATATTAAAATTATAAAAGAAGTCATTACTATAATAATGAAACTATCCATGTCTTAAAATGTAAAACAGTGAAGATTTTAATAAGAAAATTATACATCATGCAAATTAAAATAATAGATTTAAATGATATTCCCAATAAATTAGTAAAGACTGGATTTAAAAGAATATAAATGTTTGTCATTATTAGAAAATAATCAGTTTTTTCTTTATTAGCAAGAATATCCAGTTGATTTAAGCCTTAATTTAGACAATCCTATTCAAAAGATTTTTCTAAGAAACAGCATCAGTCATGAGCTCAACAGTTACTACTGCTGTTTAATATAAACAGATAAAGACATACACATAAAATTACTAAATATGTAACACTGATGAAATAGCTAGTTGCATTCAAAATGTCCACATGATATAAATTTATAACAGCTTAGCATATTCAGAGCAATACAATCTTTGTAGTTTTCATATTAAGTAATCATTACATGGTTGATTATTAATATCACACTTATTTTTAGGGCTTACGCTTACCAATTAGAATAGGAAATTGATCTCTACATTGATGCCACTTTACTGCTTGTGGGACTACTGACTCCGGTTCAGTAAGTGTAAGTATCACATTCCACATTAGCAAAGCGTGTGTGCTGCATTACATCCTAATTTGAATTCTGCAGTCTAGAAACTGATCCCAGATGCTTCACTATGCTCAGTCTGCCACCACACACTCCAGAGGAAAGCATCACTAAGTACTATAGGTGAGAAACACTGGTTCTGCATGAACATAATGGCACTTATCTAAATATAGATAGAAGTTATCTCATGGTGAGGGGATTTCACATGTTTTTTCCATATCTAGTGTAGTCAGTGGATTCATTTGTAGAAAGAAACTTTATTAATATTAGTAGCTACATATAAGCATAAGACTATATGTGCATATATAAATGGTATATCGTATTGATTCCTCCATATTTAATTTAAAATTTTTAACTGGGATTAAATATACTCATCTCAAATATTTATCAATGACCTTTTACTTTATTTATTGTTTTGTGACAGTACTGGGTTTGGAACATAGAGTTTGCCACTTTCAGTTCATTTTGTAGCCCAATGCTGGAGCTTTCCACTGGAACCACAACTCTACTTCCTCTCGTTGCTTCATGGTACAGGTGTTCAGAATCCTTTCAATCCTCTACCTACTGTCACTCTACTATGGAATAGCACACTAGTCTCCTTGTTTCTATCTAACCCCATCTCAATACAGCTGATCAAGAGATCTCTGTTTTTCCCCTACCCCTCATTTACCAAGGCTCTGAAAACCACTGTTCTATTTTCAACTTCAATAGCATTACTTAAATAAAAATCTTTTAATGTTATAAGTGAAGTAGTTGTAGTTCTAATTTACTTGGAAATTAAAATTTAATTTTAATTTAAAAGCCCAGGAAAATAATGAGCAAATTTCCACAGAGAACAAGACCCTCTTCAGAACAGCACAGCATATTTAAATATTAAATAAATTTAATAAATTTGAACAAATTTTTTGTTTTCTTCTCTTTTTAAATTTAAAGTTGTGTATGAATGATACATAAAATATACATTATAAGGGGTATCGTGTTATATTTTGATATATATTCCATTTTTGAATTTTTAATGTTTTTATTGTTATTATAAATGTGATGTACATATAAGCACTTTTTTTGCCGGTTGTGGGGCCTGAACTCTGGGCCTGAGCACTGTCCCTCAGCTCTTCAGCTCAAGGCTAGTGCCCTACCACTTTAGCCACAACACCACTTCTGGCTTTTTCTGCTTATGTGGTGCTGAGGAATCAAACCCAGGGCCTCATGCATGCAAGGCAAGCACTCTAGCATTGAGCCACCTTCTCAGGCCCAAGCATATTTCTTTTTGGACAAAGTCACCCTTTCCCTTACTTTCTCCCAGATTTTCCAATGTGTTTGCATTTTATAATGGTTGAATACAATCACACACCATGGAAGTACACCCTTTACAGTTGTAGGGATATAACAAGTTTAGGAAAACAAAATAACAAATTTCTGTTCTGTTTGTTTAGCTTTTATCAAGAAGAGGGAAACACAGGTGTTTACTTCTATTTCCAGTGAGACAAAAATATAATAATAATTGCAGATGAAATGCATGATTAGCTCTTATGGAATCATATTCTTATAATATTTTTATTTTAAACATGATGAAATAATCCCATATTAAATACAAAGCACAAATACACGCAGTGCTAATGACGCTTGTCAGGGCATACAGGAAGGTTCAAGCTAGGCAAAGGGTAAACATGCCACAAATACCTGAAAACTATGATAATAGCTTATTAGACAGAAGTACCTCTGTCAATATGACCCTTTTACAATTTATGTAAATCTCTGAACACTAATAATGAAGTTTTGTGAAAATATTGTCACTGGTTCTCAAATTGATTCAATATAGACCAAGAAGTTCAGCAGCCACGTCCAAGTTGGTGATAATCTGTAAAACCTTTCAAGCAATTAGCTATTTGGCAAGATAGAGACTAATTTTGAAAGAGAACAGAAATCCTCCTGGCACTGTTGCCTTACATCCATAATCCCAGATACTCAGGAAGCTGAGATCTGAGATCACCTTTCAGAGTGCCAGCCTGTGCAAGAAACTCTGTGAGACTCTTATCTCCAATTAACCATCAGCCATCAATGGGGCCATGGCTCAGGTAACATAGCTCCAACTTTGAACTAACAAGCTGGGGAACAGTTGGAACTGAGCTCCAACACTAGTACTATCACACACACACACACACACACACACAAGATAGATTAGATAGATAGACAGTAATATTGAATTGTGAAAATTCTAGCCTAAAATATACCCACTGAAGAGGAGATCTAAGAGCAATTCACATATCCAGTCACATTCTTATACAACACTTATCAAAAGATTTTCTCTTCACTGTAGTGGTTGTACCATGATCATTAAGTTTGAGTCAGATCTTGATTTTGAAGTAGAATTAATTTAAAATCCAGCTGAGACTTACCTGGAGGGGAGAGTGTGCCTGAAATATATGTTTTACCAGGATTGTCCTCTAGATAGATACCCACCTGACACTCAAATATCTTTAGTCCTCTAGTGGTGGGTAAAGGGTTCACTATTGAGTGATAATTACAAGGGGAAAAAGGGATAGTATTGTCAGAGTGGGGAATGTGGAAGGAATGGGCCAGGACATACATGACTGTGGCAAATTCATAAAACATGCCAACCATAGCCAGATGAGACAGTAGATCACAAGAGTTTTCTTTCTCCCCTTCGTTCAGATGACCTGTGTTACAGAGAAGACAATTACAGTGTAGATTAGGATGGTAGCACTGAGTGAGATCATATGCCCTGGGCTAGAGTAGGAGTTCAGACATGACCCTCACAAGATGCTCACCATTATAATAGTCAGAACAAAAGAAAAGATTTACCTTTTCCTTCTTCTACACAAAAATAATTTATAAAATGTGGACTTTTTTCACAGTAATATTTGGGAGTATACACATTTTATAACCAGTACATAAAACTATATCATTAATTATTTAGAATTCGAGGGTAAAAGATAAGAAAACACCAGTAGCTGTTTTCCAACCTTGACTGGTGAGGAGAATGATTGGAGACAGACTGGAGACCGAGAAAAGAAGAGCTGGGTGAGAGAAGAGGAGGTCTTGAAATGAAGCAGTGACAGCTGAACGCTAGAGCTGTGTCAACATCTCCAGTTCCGTCCAGAGCCATCCAAAGCTCACAGAATACAGAGGGTCAGGCATATATGAGAGAGGGTAGATGTGAAAAAAGAAAGAACTTGAACACCATACAAGCATCCATCTCATGAGTGTTATCTGTTAGCTAAAGGTCAATGAGGAAGACCTGAGGTTAACAAAAGCACACTGTTAAGCTCTCCAGCAGGTGACACGGGGAGGTACCAGGAGAATGGCAGCCCTGACATAGACTTGAATCTCTTGATAACTTGGACAGAAGATGGACAAGGGTGTTACCACCTGGCCAGTTATCAACATCATCTGTTGAATCAGGAACATAGGTAGCTAGCATATGTGGGACACAACAAGTTGTCAGGACTCAGAGTCCAATTAGTGGGTGATGTATGCAGAAATAGCAAGTCATGGGAACAAACCCTGGAGAATTCGTTAACATCCAGTTTCCAGGAGAAGTATTAATCTGGGAGTCCATGTCACCAGGGAAAATAAGAGTGTGATAAGTCCCCCAGGACAAGGCCAGAATCCCAACTGCCCCAGAGAAGGAACAGTGAAGAGAAACAATGGCAGGGTCCTTTGAGCAACCCTGCCTATTCTTCTTTCTCCAATCATGCAAAGCTCATCATTTATCACAGATTCCACCTTGCAGAACATATAAAAATCTGAGACAGGAGCTCCAGACCCAGACATACATGCCACACACCTGTGAAGGGAGATTCAATAAGGACATAATGAGCGGTCACATCCTGAATACCCCAGCTGGCTGCCTGCATTCTCAGGTGATTGTCTACACTTGTCCATTTCTTTCCTCAGAGAAGACTGGTGATGGTGGTGAAAAGAGGAACCTTTGACCTTTGGCTCTAGTGGCAGCCATGCACATCTATACCCCACCCTCTCAGGAGGTACACCTCCTCTTTCCTCAGCATCCTGAACCACTTCAAGGCCCAATTGAATCCCAAGACTTTGGGTGTGGTCTGGAGTCTTTAACACTCTTTGGAGGTAAGTGCTTTGTCTTTATTTTTTCCCTATAAAGTATGAGGCTTTGAATCTAGAGAAACAGGTGCAAAACTTCCTGTTCTGCTCTCAGACTGCCTAGTTTCTCAAGCTCTATGGTTCTCCTGATCACATTTGTGCTCTGGGCTCTGGATAGAGATGTCTACCTCATTTGTATATATGAAACCATCTGTAATATTCAATGCTATTGGCCAGACCTAAGTTTCTAGAATTCTTGATGCTGGCTTTATGGTAAATGTTTCAGTACTGATGAGGTTACAGTGGCTCATGACTATAATCCTAGATTCTCAAAATGCCTGATACCTGAAGAATCAGCCTGGGTAGAAAAGTCTATGAGAATACATCTCCAATTATCCATCAAAATGAGGACTGGGGACATGCTGAACAGGTAGAACACTAGCATGAGCAAAAGAGCCAAATAACACCAGACCCCTGAGTTCAACACAACAATACTTTAACAAAAAAACGCACTTAGAACTTATAATTGCATTTTCCTGGACTCCAATAATCTAATATCTATTTCCAAATGAGTAGTTCCTCAAAATATCAGTTACATCACTCCCTCTCTCCTACTTATCAACTTAATACCAAAAATATAGCCCCCCCAAAAGCCAATAAAAGCAGACATGGTGGGAACAACCTTATATTCCTAGATTTGAGGAAGCTGGGAGAGGAAGATCAATACATCAAGTACAGACTATATATTGATATCCAAATGTTTTTCCTCAACCCAATAAATATAGCCATGTTTATCAATTGAATATTGCATTAGTAATGAGCTACAACTAAAAGTACAAAGGGGAAAAACTGATAAAACTGTACTACCAAATTGTACTTATATTTTAATAACTATTTCCATGAAATATAATGATTTTCTTCCTTTAACCTGAGGACAGCTTTTTTGTGATTTTATTTATTTATTTATATTGTGAAAATACCATGCAGAGAGGTTACAATTGTATGAGCAAAGTAATGAGTACATTTCTTTTTTTATTTTTTTAATTTTATTTTATTTGTGAACATACTGTACAGAGGGGTTACAATTACGGGCATGGGCAGGATAATGCGTACATTTCTTACCAAGCATTGCAGCCTCCTCCTTTGCTTACCCTTCACCTCCCATGAGTACATTTCTTATCAATCATTGTTGCCTCCTCCTTTATTTCCCCTTACCATCCCTTCCCATCTCCCCGCCCCCACCTTCCCCTACCCCCAGTACCCCCCCCCAAGTTGAAAAGTTCGTTTTTCAACATAATGTCTTGTACATGTCATTGTTGCAATGGGTCCACCTGTATCCCTATTTAAACAATTTGTTTTTTCCCTTCCCCTCCACAAATTATACCAACATCAATTACAGTGAAAACAGGGGTTATACTGTTGGGGAGGGACATACAAAGCAACAAAGAAATCATCTTATAAATGTGTTAGAAACAATTGCATGAAAGAAAAACATTTGAGTCTTTATCCAGCACAACTATGTTTATTGCAGATTATTTACCATAGCTAAGATATGGAACCAACCCAGATGCCCCTCAGTAGATGAATAGATCAAGAAAATGTGGTATATATACACAATGGAATTCTATGCTTCCATCAGAAAGATGACATTGCCCCATTTGTTAGGAAATGGAAAGACTTGGAAAAAATTATATTAAGTGAAGTAAGCCAGACTCAAAGAAACATAAGTCTCATGGTTTCCCTTATTTGTATATGTCTGAGATAAGCTGAGGACAGCTTTAACTGTGAAGTTCATCCTTCCTGAACTTCCCTACACCACCAGTAGTTTATCAGCAGGGTTCTTCCTCTGTAAACAGAGCATATATTCATTGCCCCTTTTTCTGAAGATAAAAACGTGGTACAGGTTCCATATTTTAGCTATGGTGAAGAATAAACATAGTTGTGCTGGTAGCTTTAATATAGGCTTGTTTGTGATCATTTGGGTAAATGGCCTTCTGGGATTGCTGGGTCATAAGGGAACTCAATGTGAGGTCTTTTGAGGAGTCTCTATACTACTTAACCAACCCTCAAGAAAATCAATGGAATTCTATGCCTCCATCAGAAAGAATGGCACTGCCCCACTTTTTAGGAAATGGAAAGACTTAGAAAAAATCATATTAAGTGAAGTAAGCCAGATCTGGAGAAATATAGGTCCCATGGTTTCCCTTATTTGCAATAATTAGTATATGTCTAGGTTAATCTTATCTGATGAGCAGAAAGGTCAAGTGCTATGTACATATGACCATATAAGATAATGCTAAATGAAATGAACCTCAAGATATGGACACAAGAGATTTTTCTTTGTCATTGCTGTTTTTAATTTATTATGTGATTTTTTTGTTTCTTTTGTATATTCTTCCCCCTATGGTATATCCTCTGTTGTCACAGTATTTGATTTTGGTACTCCGCATCTTGCGTATACATTTATCTAATTTGGGGAGGGAAAGGGGAATGACAAAATGCTGAAACAAGGACACAGGATGACCCATTGCAACAATGATACCCACAAGACACTTTGTTGGAAATGAACTTTACAACTTCTGAGGGGTGGGGAGGAGTGGGAGAGGATGGGGTGGGGAGAGGGATAATAGGAGAAAACCAAAGGAAGAGGTAAAACGTTAGATAAGAAACACCACATATTGTAGGTCCCTTCCATTTCAGCTCCATACACAGTAGTATCATTTATATTCAGTGTTCTCATCATCTTTCCTCACATTGCTAAGATCTGTGATGGCAAACAATATGTTTCATGCTTAGAATTCATGCTGTGAATCTTAGGTAGTGGGATGTCTTTTGCCTTTCTTACAGAGACCATATTATGTACCTGATACCCGAAATACATACTTTTTACTTCCAGAATCTGTTAACATGTCCTCAGAAATCCCATCCAGATTACTGTCCTTGCTTCTATTGAGTAAATTTTTACCACTATCTTCAAAAGTTAAATAACTTTGAACACCGTCTACCAAGTTATTACTAAAACCTATATCACCCAATCATTCAAATTAAAAGAATTGCTTTTCTTCCAGAAGACCAACAGTACAACCATCAAGAAGAGGAAGATATTTGAAGACTATAGAAGTTCAAGTGACAAAGACCCAGAAATTTCTGGAGGAAGTTCACATTTTTGAGACAAGAAAGTAAAGGCATATATCAGAGCAAGAAAGAACATAGCAAAAAATCAATCATGTAGCAAACTTAATACTGAATTATAAACACAAGTAGCTTTTAAGCATGAAAGCAATAGATTAAAATTTTTTTACCACTGTGAAGTTGGTTTTAGTTATAAACTAAAGGATGATTTTCTTTCCCTATTAAAATACTTGCTAAGGTACATTTTATTGGAATATTAATATAAAGGCAATCTTGATGTTGAGTAATACTCTACATGTCTGTAACCCATTTAACAGAAAGATCATCATAATTCACTAAAAATATTGAGAAAATCAGAAAGCACTGAATAATATAGAGAATGAACAGATATTTCACAGGATTTCTGTTGGCTACTTCAGTTGGACTGAGTCTATTTAAATGTTGACTGAAATCTCTTAGAAAGACTTCCACTAGCTATCTGACTCCAAGCAATTAAAGGAATCACACAGAATGGAGGACTGGAACTCCACCTTGGGAAGCAACTTTATCTTGGTGGGCATCCTGAATAACAGTGGATTTCCTGAACTACTCTGTGCCGTGATCACAGTCCTGTACATGCTATCTTTGACCAGCAATGGGCTGCTGCTTCTGCTCATCACAATGGATGTGAGGCTCCATGTGCCCATGTACCTCCTGCTTAGACAGCTCTCTCTCATTGACCTTCTCCTCACATCAAGTATCACCCCCAAGGCCATCACAGATTTCCTGCGTGGAGATAACACCATCTCCTTTGGAGGCTGTGCCCTTCAGATGTCCCTTGAACTGATTCTGGGTGCAGCAGAGGACCTGCTTCTAGCTTTTATGGCCTATGACAGGTATGTGGCCATTTGTCATCCTCTAAACTACACAACTTTCATGAATCCAAAAGTCCTTTGGCTCATGGTAACCACATCATGGATCCTAGCATCCCTGAGTGCCATCGTATATACCAGTTACACTATGCACTATCCCTTCTGCAAATCCCGGCTGGTAAAACATCTGTTCTGTGAGATCCCACCTCTGCTGAAGTTGGCCTGTGCAGACACCTCTAGATATGAGCTCTTGTTGTATGTGGGTGGTGTGATGTTCCTGATCCCCCCACTTGCTGCCATTCTGGTCTCCTACACACTGATTCTCTTCACTGTGCTCCACATGCCCTCCAATGAGGGAAGGAAGAAAGCCCTTGTCACCTGCTCCTCCCACCTGGCTGTGGTTGGGATGTATTATGGCCCTGCCACATTTGTATATGTCCTGCCCATTTCCTTTCATAGTCCCAAACAGGACAACATCCTCTCTGTATTCTACACTATTGTCACCCCAGCCCTGAACCCCCTCATATATAGCCTGAGAAACAAAGAGGTGATGAGAGCCTTGAGGAGAGTCTTTGGGAAATACATTCTGCCTTCCATCCCCAGGGATTAGACCTGGCTTTTACTATACCTTTTCCTTGACAAAATGCTACACTACTCTCTCCTTTAATAAGAGACTGTTTTGTGAATATTGCAGAAACTTTTTAATGAAGAAAATTAACTAGGCCCCCCATACACAATGGACTTTTACTCATTTATCAGAAACAATAAAAATGTTATTTGTAGATAAATCAATGGACCTGGAATAAATTATGTTAAGTCAAATGAATCAGACTCTGAAACACAAAGGCCTCATATTTTCTCTCATGTGGAAATTAAAATAAATTGTAACCATATATGAACATATACATGGTCATGTGTAGATATGCACAAACATATTGTCTAAAGTATGGTGTATGAGATTTGCAATAGTCTACCCCTTCAAACATCTAATTCATAGACAACAAGTGAATACCAGCAAGCTGAAGTATATGCTGTTGGGTAGTGGCAGTGAAATGGAGGGGAAAAGGGATAGTCATAATTTCAATGTACAAATGTGAAAATTGAAACAGGGTAACTCGAGGGAATTGGTAAAGTTGAAAGAGATGGGGAGAAAGATGGGAGTGGTAATAGTAATCAAGAGGCATTATACTCATAAATTGCAATGTTGAATTGGAAATCCACTGTACATCTACTCTACAGTCTCTTGGCATATATCAACTGGGTTTTGAACTCCCTCATTTTTAAGGACCAGGAGTACAAATGTTTGGATGTCTCAGGTTCGCTCTGTTTACTACCGAGTGGACAATGGACTGATTTTCATTTAGATTTTGCATAGCAAGGACACATAGTTATCCTTTGGTACTAAGTAAACACCAGTAGCATCCAATATTAAAGACTGCTCCCTTTCTATTGGATTTTACCTATACTAAAAAAGAAGGACCAACCAAAAGTATGTTGGGTTTCTATATTATTGAGAAAAAGTTATTAGTGGAGAAGAATAATAGAGTCATGATAGCAAAGGAAGAGTGTGAAAAACAGGAACACACAATTTACCCTGAATGTGTTTTATTTTACTACACTACTAATGGACATAAGAGACCGAAAACAAGCAGTGAGAGCCTGGTGAGTTCAGAAGCCTCCACACTACTGTGTCTCATATAGGAATCCTTGACAACAGTGCTTGAAGAAAACAGAAATTCTGTCCTTCATTTAATCATCTTAAATTGTTCCATCTGTAAAACTAACCTCTAAGAGCTAAAGCTCATCAAATCAAGTGCCTTTTAAAAACTGCTGAAATCAATTGTGCACTGGTGGCTCATATTTATAATCCTATCTACTGAGGAGGTTGAGATGTAAGGATGGAGGATTGAAGCCAGTCCAGGCTGAAAAGTCCATGCAACTCTTATCTCCAATAAGCTACTAAGAAAGACAGAAGGGTATCTATAGCGGGAGTGGTAGAGCACTAGCCTCAGGCCAAAAGAAGCTCAGGGACAGCACTCAGACCCTGAATTCAAACTCCAGGACAAGCACAAATAACAAAAGAAAGAAAACTGGATAAAATTCGAATGCCTAGAAAAAAGCAAAAATTGTTTCAAAACTTTACCCTTTATATTTGTTATACTTTGCTAAATTGTTGCTTGAGCAATAATTTAACTCACTTTCCTGTTTAATATTTGGTTGCTCTTCTTTCCTTGCTGCGATGTAACTGTGTAGAGAATTGATAGTGGAAAAGCACCTGAGTCCCTAGGTTTGAATCCTTGCCCATTCTTTGACATCTGTGCCTCCTTGCATACTGTTTTCCTTTTTTTTTTCTTTTTTGTCAGATGTAAAGCTTGAACTCTGGGCCTGGTCACTGTCCCTCAGCTCTTCAGCTCAAGGCTAACACTCTACTACTTGAGTCACCGCGCCACTTCTGGTTTTCTAGGGGTTTATTGGAGATAAAGGTCTAATGGACTTTCTTACCCAGTCTGGCTTTGAACAATAATCCTCAGATCTCAGCCTCCTGAGTAGCTAGAATTATAGATGTGAGCCACTGGCATAGAGATGTTTTCTTTTTTTTTTTATTGTGAAAATACCGTACAGAGGGGTTACAATTACATGGGCAAGATAATGAGTACATTTCTTATCAAACATTGTTGCCTCCTCCTTTGTTTCCCTTTCTCATTCCTTCCCTTCTTCCTTTCCTCTCCCTCCACCCCCCACCGCCAAAGTTGTAAAGTTTGTTTTTCGACATAACATCTTGTACATCTCATTGTTGTAATGGGTCCACCTGTATCCCTATTTAAACAATTTGTTTTTTTCCCTTCCCCTCCACAAATTATACCAACATTAAATATAACGAATGCAGGGGTTATACTGTGGGGGAGGGACATACAAAGCAACAAAGAAATAATTGCAAGAAAGAAAAACATTTGAGTCCTTATCTTGGGGTTCGTTTTGCCTAACATCAACTTGTCTGACAGTTTCTGTTTGTCTCAGACATATACTAGTTATTGCAAATAAGGGAAACCTTTGGGCCTTGCTTACTTCACTTAATTTTCTCATCTGTTAGAAGTATTAAAAAATGGAAGCTTTATCTCATGACTCTTAGCACAAGATAACAAATGCCATTCATTTAGACCAAGATTGGTGAATGATGCTACACATATTTGTCTTTTTTATTTATGAAGAGAAAATGTCTTCAAAATCCTAATATGATTTGTTCTTTTTAGAAAGGACACACATGTTCATAAGAATACATAGATACATGGATAGACAGATAGATAGATAGATATAGGCATAGTGTTCATTAAGATGTTTTGATGTGTGTGTAAATTGTAGCATTGGTAATTAAAGCTTGTTGTTATGTGCATGAATTTGCATCCTATTGTTAAGAACAAATAAAATTTTCTTCAGCAATTTTAAAATATGCAATGTATTGCTTTTGTAATTAATATCAGGACCATGATACACAAAGAACACATGTACATAAAAGCAATTTTCTTGTAAATATTTCACACTTACATTTAATTTCTTCACTTTTTAAATTGCTATTTCTTCTCAGCCAAAGTGACCAAAATCTCTTATTTGTCCATTAAAATCATGTTAAAAAGGAAATCAAAGCAAAGTAACTGGGCAACAATGGGTCGAAAATTAAATAGCATTAAAGGAAAAGAAATATAAAAGAAAGAAAAGGATTAAGAGAAACAAAGCTAGAGCAAGCATGAAAACAGGGATAAAGGAAAGAAACGAGAGATGAAGGGAAAGCAATATGAGAAGCTAAACAGTAGCTACTTTTTCAATTCCATAAAATCTAAAAGTAAATTAATGCAAAAAGTTTGCACACCTATAGCAAAACGCCAATAACTATATAAAAAAACTACTACAATAGTAGTAGGGCATTAGACAAGACTATTACTATCAATATGACCTTTTCACAATTTACACAAATCTCCATAGATACCTGAGACTTGGTGAAGGCCTGCAGTTCAAACTACTGCCTCTGCTTCTCAAATGGTTTCAATATACAAAGTAAAAAGCTAAGAGGCCATAATGAAGTTGCACCTTCAGAGCCCTTTAAGTAGCTTCATGGCATGATGAAGACTAAGATTTAAAGAGAGAATATCAATGCTAAATAGTGAAAATTACATCCTTTAAAATGCCTCCTGAGGAGGTTTAAAGAGTATCTCACATGTCCAATCACATTGCTATATTATTCTGTCAAAAGACATACTCTTCACTAGAGTTGTTGTACCATGATTATTATTTGAGTTATATATGACTTTAAGGAAGAATTAATTCTAGAAGCCAGCTAAGCTCTACTTACAGGGTATAGTGTTCCAGAAATATTTTTTTAATGATGAGAATACACAAGGTCCCCAAAACATTGTTCATCAACTGTAGATAGGTCTTTAGTACTGGGGACATATGAGAAAAATAATATGAAAATGTTGTCTTGTTTAGGTCCATGAAACATAAGGACGTACATCAATGTGGCATCCCCATAATACAGCACAATCACAGACAGGTGGGAGAAACAGCTTTCTGTCTCTGTCATTTTATGGCAAATGAAGCACAGAGAAGAGAATTAGTGTGTAGGAGATTAGATGGTATCAAGGAGGAAAATTATAAGATTTGAGCTAGGGTACAGTTTCAGACATGCACCTTACAATATACTTATCAATTGAATAATTGAAAGTTTTTATATTCAAAAAGAACCAAAACATTATTTCTGTTATGTATGTGCAATGTTTTGGGGAATATGTACATTTTATAATCAATATGTGAAAGGTATTTTTTTATTTGCTGCAAGTTGAGAGTGCAGAGATAGGAAAACTCCAGCAGGTCTTCAGCAGTCTTGACTGGTGGCAGGAGTGACTGAAGAGAGAACAAAGACTAGGAGAGATGAAGAGCTGATTGAGAGGAGACAAAGGCCTGAGTTGGAGTTGTAACACTGAGGGATGGAGCTGTGTCATCATCTTGAGATCTGTGTAGATCTGTCCTCTGAATACAGATAGAGAGGCAAAGTCACACTAGTATCATAAATGACAAAGGACAGACAAAAGAAAAACAACTAGGAAAGCATAGAGCCGTGCATTAAATTAGTGTTGAATGCTATCTAAAAGTCAGTGATCAAAGACTTGACTCTCTATAACTTGGGCTGAGACTGGCCATGCCTCTTGCTGCTGGGCCAGTTACTGAAACCAGCCATTGAATCAGGGTCTTCAGTGGCCAGATCACGTGGAACAAAACAACTGTGCAGGACTGAGAGTCATTTTAGCGGGCAATGTTCAAAAAAATGGCAGGCAGAGGAGCAAGCCCAAGAGGATTCATTAAAATCCACTTTCCAGGAGAAATATTTTCTTAGGAGCCATATCACCGGGGAGGATGAGACTGTGAGCAGGCTCCGGGGACAAGGCCAGAAACCCAACTGCCCCAGAGACAGTGGGTGTGACTCCTTGGAGCCCTGCGCATGTAGGTCTCGTCTCCTAAATTCTCTGCCAGGCACATCTTCTATCAGAGACGCCAGCTAAGAATACATAGAGTCCAGACCCAGCCAGAGCCCCTGCAGCGCTATGAGGAACTTTCTCTCCTGGAGACTGAATTGAGGGAAATGGGTCTTCCTTACCCAGCATCCTACCTGGAATCGAACGTGATTAACTTTAACACCCATCACTTTCCAAGAGAGGTCTGGCCATGGTGGTGACCCCAGGAAACTTTGACTTTTGAATCTGCTGTCTGCCACGAGCAACTTCACTTACATTCTCTGAAGTACCTCCTCTTTCCTCAGCATCTTGAGCCCCTTTTGACTCTATAATTATTCCAAGACACTGGCTGTATCTTTCTTTTTTAGAGATAAGGGTTCTATCTTTGTTTCTAGAAACTGTGGAGAGGCAGTGAAGCTCAAGGTTTACTGTTACACTGCCTAATTCTAGTTTCTCATAGTTCATTCCTAGCTCAGTCTCAACTATAATCTAGGCACTTTGACAGATATCCTTTTCATACATGAAGGAACATACTGAATATTCAGTACTACTGGCCAGGCTCAAGTTTTTAGATTTCTGATACTTTCTGTTATAAGTCTTAGTACTGGCTGAGTTCCAGTGGCTCATACCAGCAACCCAACCTTCTCGGGAGACTGAAACTTGGAATCTCCTGATTCAATGTCAGCAAGGATAAAAAAAAAGTTCATGAGATTCATCTATTTACATAATTCAGGAAAATAAAAAGTAGAGGCATTGATGATCTGATTGAATACTAGAAAGAGGAAGAGAGCCAAGCAAGTAGCTAGCCCCTCTATTCACACCCTGATACTGGTAAAAAAAAATCTCAGTCCTTCTATTACATTTATTTCCTGGACTCCAATGGTGTGATGTGAGCCCCCGCCAAAATGGTACTTTGAAAGAGAACTATCAAATAACAGCATATTGATGATTCAAGTTTCTCTCTTCTACATACTTCTCAATGAGAAAAAGTATATCAGAAAAGCTAATTAAAATTGTGCATGAGCTTTTGAATTTGTAATCCTAATACCTGGGGACTGAAGTAGTAGGATCCATAGATCAAGACTAGCCTGGGTCTACATAATGAAATAATTTTACTTCTCTTTCATAATACTGTTTAAGCCTTTGAAACAAGAAGGATATATTGATGTTTTCACAGACTCTATATCCTTTGCAATTAAAACCCTTCCAACAGTACTATCAGTTAGATTCAGTGTATTCAGATTGAATGCTTCCTCATATCACCAAGATTGCTGAGGTATGAAAGGAAGAATCAATATTTCTTGTTAAGAGTGTTGCTGTGAAACTCAGATAGTGGGATGGCTTTTACCTTCCTACATTGTCTTTATTATACACCTGGCACCTTAAGTACATACTCTTCACTATCAGAAACTACTACTATGTCTCCAGAAACCACATCCAGTTACTTGTCTTTGCTTTCCTCTGAGTAAATAATATATTACTAACCAAAAAAGGTAAGCAACGTTGGTGCAGTTCTTCTCAATTCACTTGTAAGATATATCTAGCCTATAATTCATTTTAGCCCAGATTTGGTTTTCCTCCAGAAAACTAAAAGTACAACCATCCAGGAGAGGAATATACTTGAAAGAATCCTAAGATCAAGTTGTTTGGAGATTCCTGTGTGGAGGAAGCTAACAACTTTGAGTGGAAAAAAAAGAAGAGGCTGACACCAGGTTAAGGAAGAACAGAGGAAAATTAATTTATGAGCAAACTTTAATAATGAATTGTAACCTCAAGTAGATTTTAAGTATGAAAACAGCTGGTTTTTCTACCAATCCCAAGTTTTATTCATTATGAATTAAAGGGTTTTTTTCCTCAGTGAAAGTATTTGTCCAGGTATACTCTATTTGATAATTCATATATAGGGTAAACTTAATGGTTAGTAATGCTCATCATATCTGTAACCCGTTTAACTGAAAGATCATTGAAATTTACTGAAAACACTGAGAAAAACAGAAAGCACAGAGAGAACATAATGAATTAAAAGGTATTAATGGAATTTCTTTTAGCTACCTACCCGGTTGGACTGAGTCCATCCAATATTGACTGAAGTCCCATGGAAAGGTTTCCACTAGATATCTGATTCTAGGCAATTAAAGAGAGCACAGAGAATGGAGGTCTGGGACTCCACTTTGGGAAGCAGTTTCATCTTCATGGCATTCTGAATGACAGCAGGTTTCCTGATCTACTCTGAGCCACAATGACAGTCCTGTACACGCTGTCTCTGACCAGCAATGGGTTGCTGCTCCTGCTCATCACAATGGATGTGAAACTCCACATGCCCATGTACCTCCTGTTTAGACAGCTCTCTCTCATTGACCTTCTCCTCACATCAGTTATAGCCCCCAAGGCCATTCACAGATTTCCTGCATGGAGATAACACCATCTCCTTTGGAGGCTGTGCCCTTCAGATGTTGCTGGAACTGATGCTGGGTGCAGCAGAGGACCTGCTTCACCTTTTATTGCCTATGACAGGTATGTGGGCATTTGTCATCCTCTAAATTATACAACCTTCATGAGTCCTGGTCTTTTCTTGGGAGGGAAGCCTCTTATTGCTGTTTCTATTTCAATGCTTGATATGAGTCTGTTAAGTTGGTTTAAATCATCTTGGTTTAGTTTGGGCATGCCAATATTTGCTAGAAATGCATCCATATATTTCAGATTCTCAAACTTACTAGCATAAAGTTTTGAGAAGTATCCCTTTATTATATTCTGAATTTTGGTTGTTTCTGTAGTGATGTTTCAATTCTCATCTCTGAGTTTGTTTATTTGGGTGTGTTCTCTTTATTATCTAATAAGGTTTGCTAAGGACCTGTCAATTTTATTAAGTTTTTCAAAGAATCACCTCTTTGTTTTGTTGATTCTTTCTATAGTGTTTTTGACTCTAATTCATTTAATTCTGATTTAATTGTAATTATTTGTTTTTGTGTACTGCATTGAGTGTAGCTTGTTGCTCTTTTTCAAGGAGCTTTAGATGCCTCATTAAATTTTTGGTTTCAGATCTCTGCAATTTGTTAATGTACTAACTCAGACCTATAAACTTGCCTCTGAGTACTGCCTTTGCTGTGTCCCAGAGAAGTTGATAGATTGTGTGTTCCTTTTTGTTAAATGTCACTAATATTTGAATTTTCTTTCTAATCTCTTCCATGACCCACTGGTCAGAAACACAACAAAAATAGTAAGTCCAGGTATTTCAACTCCTGCTCATGACCATCAGCAACAGAGCAGTCAATGATTAACCCACAGGAGAGTTCCCAAAATGCTCTACAAGCAATACTGGTAAACACTCTGAATGAAAGTTTTGAAAGCCCTCAAAGGTCTCACTGTGAACATGAAAGGGAAATGTGTGAGCATGATGAGGTTAACCAAAATTAGTATAGGAATATCACCTGTGGTGAGTCTAACCAAAGATTAATACAGGAATATTGTGAGCTTGATTAGGCTAATCTAAGATTAATAGAGGAATTGTGTGAGTGGGATGATTAATAGATAAAGATTAATTTAGGCATTCATAGAATCCACAAACAGACAGCTGGAGAAATCCAGCTCCCTGGAGGAATCCAGGGAGGCCACAAAGGGAATGCTGAATGAAGCCCAACAGAAGGAAAGGGAGTCCAATGAAACCATAACCAATCAACTAAGGGATTGGAGAATGAACACTTAAAACCAAATTAAGGAGGTAAAGAAGTGCATACAAGATCTAAAACAAAGAATTGGAAAGCTTTTAAATCTGACCAATTAGAAGGAAAAGAATTTTTTTTAAAAAAAGTAGAAAGTCTTGACAGTAGGTTAGACCATGAAGAAGACAAAATCTCTGGGATTGAAGACAGCCTAGATATTATAGAGAAAGAACAGACAACTATTCAGGACAAATCCAAGAAATATGATAGATCTATTCAACATCTAGAAGACATCATCAGATGGCCTAATTGTGTAGAGGTACAACTAGAGACAGAAGTTAAAAGTCTAGGAATTTTATTTAACAGGATCCTCACAGAGAACTTCCCAAACATGCAAAAAGATAGGGCCAATCAAATACAAGAAGCCTTTAGAACTCCAAATAGACCAGACCAGAACAGGACATCCCACCATCACATTATAATCCACACAGGATCAATTCAGACCAAGGAAAGGATCCTTAAGAAAGCTGTCAGAGAGAAAAAATCAATTAACTATAAAGGGAAATCAATCAAAATAACTTCAGATTTCTAAACAGAGACAATTAAAGCAAGAAGAGCCTGGAATGATGTATGACACACCATAAAGTCAAACAACTATCAACCAAGAATACTGTACCCAGCAAAACTCTCCTTCAGAATGAAAGGTCAAATAAAAACCTTCCACAGCAAAGAAAAATTGAAACAATATATCTCCACCAGACCATCCCTACAGAAGATACTTAAAGTTGTCCTACACATAGGAAACCAACAACAGCACAATAAAGGCCAAGACACAGCCACCAAACAGAGAATCCAAGAATCATAGGAAGAACCCAGTTGGCACAGCCCCCGAGAAGGTGGATAGCATGGCAGGTACCATCAAACACCTCTCAGTCCTTACTATCAATATTAATGGACTTAACTCCCCAATTAAGCAACACAGATTGTCTAGTTGGATCAAAAAGCAAGATCCTTCAATATGCTGCTTTTAAGAGACACACCTTGTTCACAAAACCAAATGTATTCTGAAAATGAAAGGCTGGAATAAAATCTACCAAGCAAAGAGCCCCCATAAACAGGTGGGAGTTGCAATCTTAATATCAGATAAAATAGACTTCAAATTAAAATTAGTGCGAAGAGATAAAGAAGGTCATTACATACTAATTAAGGGATCTCTCCTTCAGGAGGATATAACAATACTAAATATCTATTCACCAAATAAAGGAGCACCCAAATTTATCCAAGAAACACTGCTTTCCCTCAAATCTTACATAGATCCAAAGACATTCATTGTTGGCGACTTTAACACACCACTCTCCCCACTAGATAGATCAACTTGGCAAAAACTCATCAGTGAAACCTAAGATCTACACAACTTCATAGATCAAATAGACTTAGCAGGCATTTACCAAATATTTCACCCAGCAGCATCAGAATACATGTTCTGTTCTACAGCACTGGGCACATTCTCAAAATAGACCACATTTTAGGCCACAAAGCAAATTTGTCCAAATTCATTAACATTGAAATTACGTCCTGCATTCTCTCAGATCACAGGGAATAAAATTAGTATTCAACACCAAAAGCCACCAAAGGAAATCCTGTAACACATGGAGGCTGAACAACACTGTTGAACCACCAGTGGATCATGGAAGAGATTAGAAAGGAAATCCAAATGTTCATGATATTTAACAAAAATGAACACACAAATTACCAGCTCCTCCAGGACACAGTAAAGGCAGTACTCAGAGGCAAGTTTATAGCTCTGAGTTCCTACATCAACAAATTGGAGAGCTCTGAAACCAACACTTTAATGAGCCACCTGAAGCTTCTTTAAAAAGAGCAACAAGCTAAACTCCAATCCAGTACATGGAAACAAATAATTAAAATTAAATCAGAAGTAAATGAATGAGAGTCTAAAAAACTATAGAAAGAATCTACTAAACAAAGAGTTGGGTTTTTAAAAAAAATTACTTCAACAACTCATCAAAAAATCATTCACCATGATCAAACAGGATTCATTTCAGAATGCAAAGCTGGTTCAATCTATGCAAATCAATTAATATAATTCATCACATCAACGAGAGCAAGAATAATAAGCACAATTGAAAAGAGCCAAAAGTCTTTTATCATGAAGGCTCTGGAAAAACTAGGAATCCATGGAGCATTCCTCAATATAGTAAAGGCTGTTGATAGCAAAGCTACAGCCAGTATTATAGTTAATGGCAAAAAGCTAAAGTCATTTCCTCTAAATTCAGGAAGGGGAAAAGGATGTCCAATCTCTCCACTTCTCTTCAATATACTATTAAAATGCCTAGCTAGAGCAATAAGACAAGATGCAAACATAAAGGGGATCCAAATAGGCAAAGATGAAGTAAAACTCTCCCTCTTTGCAGATGACATGATCTTGCATTTTAAAAACCCCATGGACTCCACTCCCAAATTACTCCTTTGGCAAATTAGTAGGGTATAAAATTAACCCTCAGAAATCAATGGCTTTTCTGTATGCCAATAATAAGAAGAGTGTGGCTGAAATCAAGCAAGCACTATTTTTGCAGTAGTCCCACAAAAAATAAAATGCCTAGGAGTTAACTAACTAAAGAAGTGATGATGATGAAAAGTTTAAAAACCTGAAAAAGGAAATTAGAGCAGAACTAAGGAAGTGGAAAAGCCTCCCATGCTCCTGGATTGGGAGGATTTACATCATGAAAATTGCAATTCTCCCAAAGACTGTCTACAAATTCAATGTGATACCTGTCAATATCTCAACTTCACTCTTCAATGAAATAGAAGAATGCCATGCCTACTCCGGTGGAGTCTGCTTAGCATGGGAAACCTGCTTTCAGACCTGAGGATGGGGCTTCACAGAAGCCTATCTCTGAGAATGGGACTTCACCTTAGTCTACCTCAGAGAATGGGGCTTCAAAGAGGCCTACCTCCTGGAAAGGCTGGCAAGCCCCTGGGGAAGATGTGTTTCTGTTCCTGTTTTTCTTTTCTTCACTGTATAGTAGTGCCTATTAATCTTTTTCTGTTCCTGCTGCTCATTGTGCTTACTCATGCTCAACGTTCCCTTATTCCCTTTCTTAAAAGTGATGACGACTCCAACATCTGATGAGTGTCCTGAGAATATGACTAACTCACGAGAATTAAATGCTACCCTGAAAGCCCCTCTTGTGGAGGCTAGTAGACAAGTCATAAGTAGATATAAAAGTATTGGGGGTTTCATGACATCACTTCAGCAGAAGGAATTGTTTGTAAGAGATTTACAAGAAGCTGTAGGCATGGCTAGAGCAAAAAGAGTGTATGGCTACTGGAGACTTTCCTTTAATCCTAAAGCATATACAATAGATTCATATAGATATCCTGTAGATAAAAAAGATGTAGAGGGATATTTAGACCAAAAGCTAAATAAGATTCCTAAAAGGTTGGTAGATAAAAGATGGCAATGGCTTATCAGAGGAAAATAGTGGGATCCTCCATTATCTAGAGGACTCCAAAGACTTCCCCCAGATCCATAGCCTGTTACAGGTGTGTATAATAAGGATGGCAACCGTTGGGTAAACTACTTAGGAGAAAGAACTTCCTATTACTTTCTTTCATTTACTGAGAGACTTGCTAGATCTAGGTCTCCTTGGTGCTTAGTATTAAAGAAGGAACAAGAAAGATCTTATGAGACAGTTAAGGCCTCTATGGAGAAGAGTAAACGATTATGTGAAAGGGTTACAGAAAAGACACTATGAGCTTAAATTTGATATATGGCCAGATTTAACTAAGTATAATGAATATCATGATTTTTGGCCACAAATTGGGAGCCCTCTAAGCACAATTGCTTAGAAAAGATTTAAAACGTATAAAGTACAAAACTAAACAAAAGTAACTATGAAGTACTAGAGTTCATGCCTTTCTGTTCAACACCTTGCCCATATGCTCTGGTTAATGGTTAATAGGTGATAAACATCGAAACCCACTGTATTTCTTAAAAATAGAGATAAAGCTGAAAATAAGTGCCTATCGTCATAGCTCGTCATCCAAAAAACAAGATCAGGCGACCAGCTGGTGACCACCCAAGAACGAAGCCTTGCAGCAAGATTGTGTAACTTTTTGCCCTTTCTCATGGAGACTTTTGCTATAAAAGCTTGTTATCCTATACATTAAATCGCACTCAGCATCCACTCCTCTTGTGTGTGAGTTGTCTGTTTGCCATCTCCCCACCTATTCCAGTTCCTCCACTAGGTGTCCTCCGTCGTCCTGACAGAGCCGGTCCGTGGCAGAAGAAGCACTCCAAAAAATTATATAGAATAATAAAAGGCCCTGAATAGCAAAAAAAAAAAAAAATCCTTAGCAGAAAGAAGAGTTCTGGAGGAATATCAATATCAGACTTCAAACTCTACTACAAAGCCATAGTAATAAAACCAGCTTGGTACTGGCACAAAACAGACATCAGGACCAATGGAATAGAACTGAAGATCCAGAAACAAATCCACAGACCTACAGCCATCTAATCTTTGATAAGAAAGCTAAAAAAAAATAGAATGGAAGAAAGCCTCTTCAGTAAATGTTGCTAGCAAAATTGCTTAAGCACCTGAAGAAGAATAAAGCTACATCCTTATATATCACCCAGCACCAGAATCAACTCCAAATGGATCAAAGACCTCAAAGAAAAAGCAGTCATCCTGAAAACATTGCAGGAAGGAATAGGAAAAACTCTAGGGATCCTTGGAACAAGTCAAAATTTCCTTAATAAAGACCCAGAAAAACAACAAATCAAAGAATGGTTGCACAAATGGGATTGCATGAAACTGCAGAGCTTCTGTATGGCAAAGGACACAGCTAGCAAGATCAATAGAAAGCCCACTGATTGGGAGAATGGTCTCATATCTAACATACACTTAGAACTCAAAAAATTAAATTTCCCAACAACAAATCCTCAAAGAAACATACCACCCAGTTAATAAGTGGGCTAAAGACTTAAAGAGAGACTTCTCTGAAGGGGAAATAAGAATGGCCAATAGACACATGAAATACTCAACTTCAGTAGCCATAAAAGAAATGCAAATCAAAACAACATTGAGATTCCATCTCACTCAGTTAGAATGGCTATAATCAAGAAATCTAATAACAACTGATCCTGGAGGGGATGTAACCAAAAAGGAATCTTGTTTTATCATTGGTGGGAATGTAAATTTGTTCAGCCACTCTGGAAAGCAGTATGGAGGTTCCTTAAAACACTATACATAGAGTTCCCCTATGACCCAGCAATCCCACTTTTGGGCATTTACCCAAATGATCATAAACAAGGCCATACTAAAGCTATCAGCACAAATATTTATCACAGCATTATTCACAATAGCTAAGATATGGAACCAACCCAGATGCCTCTCAGTAGATGAGGTAGATGTGATATGTGTGTGTGCATATATGTGTGTGTGTGTGTGTATACATATATATACATACAATGGAATTCTATCCTTCCATCAGAAAGAATGACACCACCTCATTTGTTAAGAAATGGAAAAACTTGGAAAAATTATATTAAATGAAGGAAACTTGGCCCCAAAAAACATAGGACCCATGGTTTCCCTTATCTTCAGTAACTAGCATATGTCTTGGATATGCAGAAAAGGTCAAAGCTATATACATATGACCATATAAGATGATGCTAAGCGAAATGAACCCCAGGATTGGGACACCAGTGGTCTTCTCTTTGTTACTGTTGTTTTTAATGTACTTATAATGTACTATGTGATTTTTTTTGTTTCTTTTGTATGTTCTTCCCCCATGGTATAACCCCTGTTTACACTGTATTTGATTCTGGTTTCCTGCATCTTGTATATACAGTTTTCTAATTTGGGGAGAGGAAGGGAAATAACAAAAAGCTGAAATAGGATACATGTGTACAAGACACTATGTTGAAAATGAACTTTACACCTTGGGTAGGGAGGGAGGGAGTAGTTGGGGAGGTGGGATGGAGGGGATGGTAAGGGAAAAACAAAGGATGGGGTAACAATGCTCGAAAGGCAATGTCCTCATTACCTTACTCATGTAACTGTAACCCCTGTACAGTATCATTACAATAAAATATATTATAAATAAAAAATTTAAACTCTTTTTAACCAAGAAGTTGGTGATTTCCTCTAGGTTGTCAACACACACACACTCACACACACACACACATACACACACACTTTCACAGGATTTTTGGAGAGAGGTTTGGGGAGTGGAATTTGCTAAGAATGAAGTAAGGAAATGATGTAAATTCAGGCATAAGGGAAAATTTTCTATCATGAATATGATAATGAAATAAAATCATATGCATGGTAACATGTTTAGGTTTTGGTGCATGTTACTTAGATTGGTAAATATTATGACAAGCTAATATTTAAAATGTATTGAGCTATACAAATTGGATAAAAAAAAATTCTGTGGACATATGAGAAAAGGTCATCAGTACTAAATAAGAAGGTTTATGAAGTGTGCGATTTAAAATATTTTATAAAATGTAAAAAGATTAGAGAGAAAAATCAAGAAATACATAAATTATTACTGACATAGCATATGGAATATTACATCTTATTACTAAAATTAATAGAAGAAAACAAAGTATCTTTTACTGTGTTCATATTTTACTAGTATTTTTAATCTCCGTCAACATTATTTTAAAAAAGGACAAAGAAGAAATTTACAAAATAAGTTTTTACTCTGTTTGAATATCCATATTTTCAAACTTAAAACTGTAAAGGACTTAATTAGAAAATTATGCATTGTGCAAATAAAAAGAATATGTTTCAATGTTATTCCTAATAAATTATTAAAGACCTGATTTGTTACATAATGTAAAAAGTTTATCATTGTCAGAAAATAATCACTTTGCCTTTAATTGAAAGAATGTTCAGTTGATGTAAGACTTAATTTAGATAATTTTATTCAAAAAATTTTTGTTAGAAAAAGTATCAGCCAAGTGCTCAAGTTGCTGCTTTATACAAAAAGATAAAACACACATAAAACATTGTTTCATTTATGGCCAACAATATTGAACATTTCTTTGTGTGTATTGGCTACCCTTTTGAGAAGTCTCTTTAAGTCATTAGCCCATTTATTAAGGGAATTGCTATTTCTTTGAGGTTTTTTTTTTAGGGCATCTAAATTTTTTATCTCTAAGTATATTATAGGTATGATATCCTTGTCTGATTCATTTTGTGGACTTTGTAATTATCATGTTAGCTATCTCCTTTGCCAAACAAAATCTCTTCAGTAATTAGACCCAAAGAAACATAGTTTGTGTGGTTTCCTTCATATGTTGTAACTAGAATGTGCCTGTAAATCTACAAGTAAACACACTGGGTGGTAAAACAAAAAATTACACTTGGACATGATGAATTATAAGGATTTTAGATATTCACACAGTGAGACCAAAGGAGGATATTCTTAGGAGAGGATCATAAGGGCTCAATACTTACATGTGTATGATCATATAAAATGTTATTTAACAAAATGAACACCAACAAATGAAAATGAGGTTTTTCTTTTTTTTCCCTTTGTTATCATTTTTGTTTCTGTACTTTTTGTCTTGTTTGTAAGTATATAATTGGGGGGGGGCAAGGAAATAGCACAGAAATGGTGGGTCAAATACAGCAGTAATACCCCATAGATGCTATGTTGAAAATAAACTACACAACCTTTTGGGGGAAATGGGAGGGAAAAACTGAGAAAACAAGGGAAAGGATGACACTATTCAAAGAGAAACATGCTTATTATAAGACTTTTGAAACTGTAACCCCTCTGTACATCACCTTTACAAAAACAATGGAAAACATTAAATATGTAACACCGATGAAATAGCTGATTACATTCAAAACATCCATATGATGTAATTTTATACTAACACTTAACATTTTCAGGTAATATAATCCTGGGAGATTTAGGTTTCATGTGAAGTAATTATTATGTGGTGGATGCCTTACTATCATCCCATGTATTTTAGGGTTTCAGCTTCCCAATTATACTATGAAATGGAATTCTATACAACTGTAACTTTATCACTTACAGGACTGCTAACTCTAGTTCCATAAGGATAACTATCATATTCCAAGACAAGTTGATGTTAGGCAAAATGAACCCCAAAGAAAGGATTCAAATATTTTTTTTATTTCTTGCAATTGTTTCCAACATATTTATAAGATGATTTTTTTTGTTGCTTTGTATGCACCTCCCCCATGGTAAGCCCTGCTTTCACTGTATTTGATGTTGATATAATTTGTGGAGGGGAAGGGAAAAAACAAATTGTTTAAATAGGATTACAGATGGACCCATTACAACAATGAGATGTACAATATGTTATGTCGAAAAAACGAACTTTACAACTTTGGTGGGGGGTTTGTCGTGGGGAGGGGGTGGGGGAGGAGATGGAAAAGGGAAGGGATGGGAAGGGGAAACAAAGGAAGAAGCTACAATGCTTGATAAGAAATGTATTCACTAACTTGCCCATTTAATTGTAACCCCTCTGTATGGTATTTTTATAATAAAAAAGAAAAACAAATACATTTCTTTCTGAACAGTGTTACCCCTCCCTCATTTTCTCCCACCTTTACCCTAACACCCCTCCCCCCAAGATGTAAAGTTGAACTTATGGCGTCTAGTGTATCATTGTTGGAATTGGTTCGCCTTTTGTCCCACCATTTCTGTGATTTCCCTTCCCTTCCCCAAATCAGATAAACTTATATACAAGACAATGGGTACAGAAATCAAAAGGATGACAACTGGGAATAAAGCAAAGGAGAAAAAAGAAAGAAAAAAACAACTGCAAAAAGGACAATAAAAAAAATCCTTATTTCCATTTCTTGGAATTCATTTCAATAAGCATAATTTTATATGGTCATATACTCAGAGGTATTGAGCCATTATGAGCCTCTCCTAGGAATATTCTTTTTTCTCAGTGTGTGAATGCTTGGAATAAAGATTATATTAAGCAAAGTAAGCCAGACCCAAAGAAACATAGGCTGCATGGTTTCCCTCATTTGTAATAATTAGAATATGTCTACAAGTCTACATGCCAATCCAATGGAGAGTACAAGACAAATAATTACACTTGAATGTGATTAGCTACATAGCACTCTAAGCATTCCCACACGCATAGGACCTTGTCACACACAATTCATTTTGTCGCCCAATGCTGGAGCTATCCCACTGAGCCACGCCTCCACTTCCTTTCATTGCTTCCTGCACAATGTTCAGAATCCTTTCAATCTTCTTGTGAATTACTGTCCATTACTCCCATCTACAGTCATTCTACTATGGGATAACACACTAGACCTTCTTGTTTCTGTCTAACCCCATCTAAAAACCCAGAACAAGAGTTCTCTGTGTTTCCCCTACATCTCATTTACCAAGACCCTGGAAACCACTGCTGTATTTTCAACTTCAATAACATTACTTAAATAGAAATTCTTTTAATGTTATAAATAAAGTAGTTTTAGTTCTAATTTATTTGGAGGAAAATTAAAAAGCACGATGAAAGCAATGACCAAATTTCCAGAGAATAAAACCCTTTTCAGTATAGCACAGCATACATAAGTTAGTTACAAAATAAATCTTGTTGTCTTCTGCTTCTCTACTCCAAATTATATTTATGTGTAGGTGATATATAAAAATGTACATTATGGAGTTCCGGGAAGATGGCAGAGGAGAACCTGGAACCTGAACAAGCTCTCGCATAGAAAGCAGTTTTAGAGTGCCAGTGAACAGTCCTAAGCCAGAGAATCACACCAAGTGTGCCATCACAGGACAGAGAGTTAGACAAGAGAGGGGAAGCCAAGGCAAAAAGACACATCTGAGCGCTTGCCAGCAGCGGCCATGGCGGCGGCGGCAGGGTCGTGGTGGAGAACGCAGCCGGGGCCATAACTGAACACTCACACAGAGAGTCCGGGACGAAGGAGCCAGACACAGCAGGTGAGCGGATTCTACTCAACACCAGCAAGAACCGACAAGGAGCAGACATCTTCATCCTGCAGTGTGCAGACCAGAGACGACCCAGGATCCAAGACTGGGCGTGAGTAGAAGCCTGACGTCCTCACTCCTTCTAAGGGAGCAGAGGAGGGAAGGCCACCCCTCCCCACCCAGCACCAGTGATCTCCATCTTGGATACCGACAAAGCTCAGAGGAGCTGCCAGCTCCAACCCAGGCCTTGGAATAAAACGAGTCATTTAGCAGGTCACAAGAACTTAACGGTGAAGTGACCTGCCAGACGGCTCCATCCAGGGAAAAGTCACCCAGCTCAGGCA
>NW_012267329.1:6090283-6109656 GCF_000151885.1 Dipodomys ordii
GGGGGGGAAGGGGGTGAAGGAGAAAGATTGGGATTGGGGGGGAGGGGGGAGGCTGGGAAGGGATATGAAGGGTAAACAAAAGGAGGAGGCTGCAATGCTTGGTAAGAAGTGTACGCATTATCCTGCCCATGTAATTGTAACCCCTCTGTACAGTATGTTCACAAATAAATTTTTAAAAAATGTACATTATGCTGCGTGCCAGTAGCTCACACCTATAATTCTAGCTACTCAGGAGGTTGAGATCTTAGGATCATGGTTCAAATCCAGCCTTGGAAAAGAAAGTCCATGGGACTCATATCCCCAATTGAGCACCAGAAAACCGGGAGTGATGCTGTAGCTCAAGAGGTAGAGCACTTGCCTTGAGCTGAAGAGCACAGGGACAGCACCTGGGCCCAGAAATGAAGCCCCATGTCCAAACATGTACTATGTTAGACTTTTTTGATACATGTCTGCTTTTTTAAATTAAAACTTTATTGTTATTATAAATGTGATGTACAGTTACATAAGTGAGATAATGAGAACATGTGCTTTTGGATAATATCACCTCTTCCCTCACTGACTCCCAAGTTTTTCCTTGAGTCATGTGTGTGCATTTGATAATGTAGAAATACAACACCCACACCAAACTTGAACACCTTTCACAGCTATACAAGCATAACAAGCTTAGAAAACAGAAAAGCACATTCTTACTCTGTTTCTTTTTTTTAATCAAGAAGACTGAAACAGGGATGGGAAGATGGCTCAGTGGTAGACTGCTTGCTTTGCATGCCTGAGGCCCTGGGTTCGATTCCTCAGCACCACATAAGCAAAAAGAAAAAAGCCAGAGGTGGCACTGTGGCTCAAGTGGTAGAGTGCTAGTCTTGAGCTGAAGAGCTGAGGGATAGCGCCCAGGCCCAGAGTTCAGGCCCCACAACCGGACCCAAGAAAAGAAAAAAAAAAAAGAAGAAGAATGAAACATAGGTGGTTTACTTAAATTTCCAGTGAGACAATAATATAATAAAAATTATAGATATCAACAACGACTCCCTCTTATGGAATCATATTCTTGTATTGGAATTTTAATAATCCCATGTGAAGTACAAAACACTAATACACACAAAGTATAATGATACATGTCAGAGTACACATGAAGGCTAATGCTAGAAAAAGGCTGAACAAGACACAAAGACCTGATAATGACTACAGTAGGTTAGTAGAAAAAAATTCTGTCAATATCACCCTATTATAATTTGTGCAAATTTCTGAGCCTTATTAGAACATCTTTCTGAAACTATTGTCACTGGTTATCAAATTGATTCAAAATGGTGCACAAAGATCATGGGCTGTGTCTAACTTGGTGATAATCTTTTAAAAAAAGAAAAAACCTCTTAAGAAACCAGCTACCAGATAGGAGAGAGACTAAGTCAGAAACAGAACAGCAATCCTACTGGAACTGGTGGCTCACACCTGTAATCTTAGCTACTACTCAGTAAGCTGAGATCTCAGATCTACTTGCAGTGCTATCCTGTGAAGGCAACTCCATGAGATTCTTATATCTAGTTAACCATCAAACAGTCAGTAGTAGAGCTGGAGTTCAAATGAGACAGCATCAAGACCCTGAGTTCCAATAACAGTACCATCACACACACACACATACACATAGAGAGAGAGAGAGAGAGACAGACAGACAGACAGAGAAAAATAAAGAGAGGGATGCAGATGTATGTGAAGACAAGAGCACTAATACAGACAAAAGTCTCTACGTATCTTAGAATGATGGATAGGGACCCATGCTAATGGGCCAGATTTTGAAACCATTTCTTTGGTCAGGGCCATCCCTAGCCAGATCAAAAGGGACAAAGACATTCATCAAGTCAGAGCTAATTTATAGCGATATTTTGTTAACAAACGTAACATTTTAGATGGTATCACAGGGCACCAGTCCAGAGAGACTCATTAAAATGAAGGTTCCAGGAGTTGTGTTTTCTTGGGAGCCCATGTCACCAGGGAGGAGGAGAGAGTGAAAAGTCCCCCAGGACGAGGCCAGATTCCTGCTGCCTCTGACACATTAAAAATAAACAATAGAAGGTTCCCTTTGAGTATCCCTGACCATTCTCCTTTCCAAAAGTCTTACCAGCCACCTCTATCATTGGTGACTCAAACTGGGAAGGAATATGAAAGTTGGGGCACATGGACTCATCCTCATCCATTACCAGTGCAGAGCTGAAAAGAGAGATTGGATGAGGACATTCTGAAGGAATCAACTTAGGGCTTCTCCAGCCACCCTTTTCCTAGAATTAGCCTTCATGTGTGCTCTGTATGATCTGAGTCTCAGATCATTATCTACATCCAATCCTTTTCCTCAGAGAGGACTGGCCATGGTGGACACAGCAGGTGCCTTTGACCCCCCATCGTAGTGGCAGCCATGCCCACCCACACCCGTGCCCTCAGAAGAAGCACCTTCTCTTTCCTCAGCATCTTTAGCCTCTTCAACTCACAAATGACTCCCAGGACACGGGTGTGAGCTGAAGGCTGTATCTTTCCTCTTTAGAGGTAAGGGTTATGTCTTTGACCCTAAAAGGTGTGTAGAGGCAGTGAACCTTGGGTAACCAAGACCAAGATTTACTATCGTGCTCTCAGAACGTCTCATTTCTCAGACTAAACAGCTAAATTGCTCAATCTGTACTCCAGGTGATTGATTACAGACACATGCACCTGTATTGGTGCAGGCATCTCAGTAACGCATACAGGAGTGGGCAACTGCAATATTCAGTACTATTGACCAGACCTAAGTTTCTAGAATTCCTGATCATGGTTTTTGGGTAAAATTCTCATTGCATTCTGGGTTCACATGGCTCATGCCTATAAGTCCTAGCTTCTCAAAATCTGATACCTCAAAAATATGGGTTGAAGCCAGCCTAGACAGCAATGTCACTAGATTGGAATTAGACAGTGAAAAAGCTGGGTTGCAAGTATGACAGAACACAAGCATTAGCATATGAGTCAAGGAAGCTCCAGGGATCAGAGTTTAAGCCCAACTACTGTGTTCAAGTCTCAATACTTTTGGTGCATCTGCATTTCCCTAGGCTCTAGTAGTCAGTTAAAAACTCCTTGAATAGTACCTCAAAAGAGATCTATCACATAACCATATCAATACACTAGTTTGAGCTTCACTCTTCTACATAACTACTTGGTTGTAAATATGCATCACAAAAGCCAAGTAAAAACAGGCATGCTGATGCCTGTTGTACTAGCATTCAAGGGGCTGAGGGAGGAGGATCCATACATCAAATTTAGCCTGAGTCTACTACTAATAGCCTTTTTAACCCAATCCCAATAAATAGAAAAAATGGAAACCAGTTAATCATTTAATATACTGTGCAATACCCTAGCAATACAAAAGAAAAAATTAATTAAAATTAAAAATTAAAATTAATTTCAAATTTTAGCTTTATTGAGCATTTCTGAGAAATACATATCTTGCTTTTTTAGTAATCTCAGCATGTGAGAAGAGTTATCAGGGTGAAGCTCACCCTTCAGAACTTCCTTACACCACACACTTTACAAGAATGGGCCATCCTCTGTACACCCAATGTATATTTACTGGCCTGTCTCAGATGATAGAAGCAGTAGATATGTGTGTATCTGTGTATACCCTTGTTTCTGAGTATATGTGTATATACCTATGTGTCTATATGTACACACATACAAAGGAAATAAACAATTTAGTGAACAGTTTTCACTCCTTTTCCACAGTGCCTCTTAGGTCTTCTAGACATCTTGGAATGCATTTATGAAGAGCAGGCTTAGTGGAAAATTTCATACACATACTGCATATCCTGTATTTTTTCCAATTCAAACCATTCCATTGGTGTTATTGCTTACATCCAGTGCCATCAGAACAGCATCCTTTCACTAAAATTTGTGAGAGGAAATTATGTATAGTTCCTGCTCAGAGTGTTGCTGTGAATCTTAGGTAGTGGGATGGCTTTTACCATTCCTACAATGTCTGTATTATGTATTAAATACATACCCTTCACTACCAGAAACTGCTTCCAGGCTTGCAAATATCCCACCATTTCTTATTTTAGCTTCCATTGAGTAAATATTATACCACTATCTTGAAATTTTAAATTTAAATAATTTTATACTGTTTCTATTAATTTATTACTTAATGCACTCTTGCCTATCCATTTATACTAGCCCTGAATTCCTTTACCTCCAGGAGACCAATAATACCATCAAGGAAAATAATATATTTGAAGACTATAAGAAATCAAGTGACCAAGACCTAGAGATTCCTATAGGGACAAGCTAACAACAAAGCAGATACCAGGTCAAGAAGAACATGGCAAAGAGTTTTATATGCAACAAACTTTTAAAAATGAACTGTATTCCTAAGTAGATTGTAAGCATGGAAACTCCTAGATTTTATACTAATACTAGGTCTGCTTCATGATTATGACTCAAGGGATGTTTTCTTTCTCTGGAAGAGTATGTCTGAGTGTATAATTCTATTTGATGCTTTATATATGATACAATTCATGGTGAACGGTAGTCAATATGTCTGTACTCTGTTTAACTGAAACATCATTATAATTCACTGAAAACATTCAAAAAATCAGAAAGCACAGGGGGATCCTAGGGGATGAATAGATATTCCACAAGATTGCTGTTGGCTCTCCTAGTTGGCCTGAGTCAAATATAGACTGAAAACCCTTAGAAAGACTTCCATTAGACATCTGATTCTAGACAAGATAGAATGGAGGCCTGGAACTCCACTTTAGGAAGTGGCTTCATCTTGGTGGGCATTCTGAATGACAGCAGGGTTCCTGAACTGCTCTGTGCCACAATGACATTCCTGTACATGCTGGCCCTGACCAGCAATGGGCTGCTGCTCCTGCTCATCACAATGGATGTGAAGCTCCACGTGCCCATGTACCTCCTGCTTAGACAGCTTTCTCTCATTGACCTTCTCCTCACATCAGTTATAGCCCCCAAAGCCATCATGGATTTTCTGCGTGGAGATAACACCATCTCCTTTGGAGGCTGTGCCCTTCAGATGTTGCTGGAACTGATTATGGGAGGGGCAGAGGACATCCTTGTGGCTTTTATGGCCTATGACAGGTATGTGGCCATTTGTCATCCTCTAAACTATACAACCTTCATGAGTCCAAGAGTCCTTTGGTTCATGGTGATGACAACATGGATTGTGGCATCTCTGAGTGCCATCGTATATACCAGTTACACTATGCACTATCCCTTCTGCAAATCCCGGCTGGTAAAACATCTGTTCTGTGAGATCCCACCTCTGCTGAAGTTGGCCTGTGCAGACACCTCTAGATTTGAGCTCATGGTTTATTTGATGGGTGTGATGTTACTGATTCCCCCACTTGCTGCCATTCTGGTCTCCTATATGCTAATCCTGTGCACTGTGCTCCGCATGCCCTCCAAGGAGGGGAGGAAGAAAGCCCTTGTCACCTGCTCCTCCCACCTGACTGTGGTTGGAATGTACTACGGCCCAGCCTCATTTATATATGTCCTTCCCATTTCCTTCCATAATCCCAAACAGGACAACATCTTCTCCTTTTTCTATACAATTTTCACCCCAGCCCTGAACCCCATCATCTACAGCCTTAGAAATAAGGAAGTCATGGGGGCCTTTAGAAGGGTCCTTGGAAAATACATCCTGCCTTCACACTCCAGCACTTAGAGCTTACCTTTTACTATACATTTTCTCCCTCAAATTGTCACACTTACCACTTCGTTAATAATAGAAAAACACTGTTAAGGATGTTATATACACTTTTCAAATTCTTATTTTTACTTCTTACTGTAGCTAGTATATTCACTGAACTGGCAGGGATGACCTTAGGTTTGGAATCTCTTTATACAAAAACAACTTGGGGAAGTCAAGCTTTGAAGGGGTCTGTAAGGCTCACTCTGGTGGGGTGGTCTGCATCATCTACACTATGTGGTAGTTAGGGAGGGGATGGGTCATTCCTTGATAAGTAGACAATATGGCATTGAACTTTGGCTTAAAAAGTTTGGTCCTTAAACTATATTCTAAAAGAATTGATAGTTCAGTTAATATGGTTACTTCTAATTTTGTAGTCATTTATTTCAATTATGTAGTCAGTCATGTCTTATTTCTTATTTAAAAGCTACCAACATACATGGTAAATTTTACTGAAATAGCCATGTTGTTATTCAATTACCTTAATTTTTTTTTTTAATTTTTGGTCAGTAGTGGGGCTTGAACTCTGGGCCTGGGCTGTGTCCCTCAGCTCTTCAGCTCAAGCAAGTGCTCTACCACTTGAACCACAGCACCACCGGTATTCTGGTAGTTTACTGGAGATAAAGAGTGTCACAGACTTCCCTGCCCAGGCTGGCTTTGAACCTTGATTCTCAGATCTCAGCCTCCTGAGTAGCTAGGATTACAGGTGTAAGCCACCAGAGCCCAGCTTCAATTATCTTAATCTTCTATGTCCCCTATTTACTATAGCTTTTAATTTATAAGTTTCTTAATTATTAATATTCCTTCTTTTTATGGGGAAGCCACATGTAATGCAGGAAACTGTTGCATTTAATTTACAATGTATTTATCAAAAAACATAATATCCTTAAATCAAATGTTAAAGTCCTTTTTACTAAACAGTTGCCATTACTCTGTACGTTGTTAACACTTGCACACTACGATGTGTGTGTGTGCATGCATGCACATACACACACAATCACATTCAATGATTCTTGGAGGTAAGTTTGGGAATAGAATTGGAATAGAATGAAGTAATCATATGAATTAAGGCATAAAAAGGAACATTTTCTATCCTGATAAATACAATGAAAATCAAACAAAATGCATGGTAACCTGCTTAGAGTTGCGTGCACATTACTTAGATTGGTAAGTTCTTTAACAAGCTAATGCTGTAAATGGTGAATTGTAAGAAGCCATGCATATTTGATAAAACAATTCTGTAGACTTATGAGAAAAGCTAATTGATACTAAATAAGAATGATTATTAACTGAGTGCTTCAAAAATAGTTTTGAGGGCTGGGAAGGTGGCTCAGTGGTAAAGCGCTTGCCTTGCATGCTTGAGGCCCTGGGTTCGATTCCTCAGCACCACATAAGCAAAAAAAAAACCAGAAGTGGCGCTGTGGCTCAAGTGGTAGAGCGCTAGCCTTGAGCTGAAGAGCTGAGGGGCAGCGCCCAGGCTCAGAGTTCAGGCCCACAACCGGACCCAAAATAAAAATAGTTTTGAAAAAATAAAAAAGATTTGGGAGAAAAAGCAAAAGATATAAATTATTGCATACAGAACTTATGAAATAGTCCAGCCTATGAGTAAAATTTATAGAAGATAACAATAGCATGCTCACTTGTTCAAATACTTTACTATCTTTTTCATTTTGAAAGCTCCCTCATCATGATTTAAATAATGCCAAATTAGAAATTTACAAAAGAAGCTATTATTATAATAATGAAATGATCCATGACTTTAAACATAAAATGGTCAAGAATTTATTAAGAAAATTATACATTGTACAATTTAATAGATTTAAATGTTATTTCTAATAAATTAGTAAAGACTGGCTTTGTGATGAACTAGCTAATTACATTACAAATGTCCATGATATAAATTTATACCAACATTTACCATATTCAGCACAATATAATCTTGAGGATTGAGGTTTCATACTAAGTAATTCTTACATGGCCAATGTCTATCATCACATTTATTTTTAGGGCTTAAACTTTCCAATTAGAATAGGAAATGGATCTCTATATTACTATCACTTTATTGCTTACATGACTGCTGACTCTGGTTTAATAAGGTTAAGTAGCAAATTCCACATTAGTGAAGAATGTGTGCTATACTGCATTCTACCTTTAATTTTGTAGTCCAGCAATTGACCTAAGAATCTCCATCACTGTTCAGTCTGCCACCACACACTGCAGAAGAAAGCACACTAAGTAGCCATTGGTGAGAAATACCTGTTCTACATGATCACATGGTCATGGAAATGTGTATCTCCATTAAAAATGGAAGGGCACTCATCTAAATATGTATAGAAGTTATTTCATGATGAGGGAATTTCACATGCTTTGACTACATCTAATCTAGTCCATGGATTCATTTATAGAAAGAACCTTTATTCACTGTAGTAAGCATAAAATTATATATGCATATAATAAATGGTATATCATATTATGTTTTCATCCCTATTTAATGTAAAGTATTTAACTGGGATTAAATATGTTCATCTCAAATATTCATCAATGGCCTTTTATTTTATTTATTGTTTTGTGACTGGTTTTTTTTCAATATTTTTGTGTTGTAAAGATACTGTACCTAGGGGTTACAGTTACATAGGTAAAGCAATGAGTACATTTCCTATCAAGCATTGTTACCCCTCCTTTGATTTTTCCCTACTATCCCTTCCCTCCCCACCACCCCAATTCCTCCCTCTCCCACCAAAATTGTAATTTGTTTTCAACATAATGTCTTGTACATCTCATTGTTACAATGGGTCAATCTGTATCCTCGTTTCAGTATTTTGTTATTTCCCCTCCCCTCCCCAAATTAGAAAAATGTACGTACAAGATGCAGGACAGCAGTATCAAATACAGTGACAACAGGGGTTATACCATGGGGGAAGAACATACAAAAGAAACAAAAAAATCCTACAGTACATTAAAAACAACAGCAACAAAAGATAAAAACCTCTTGTGTCCCTATGTTGAGGTTCATTTTGCTTAGCATTATTTTATATGGTCATATGTACATAGGTTTTGACTTTTTCTACTTGTCTTGTAAGATTATCCTAGACATATACTAGTTATTGAAAATAAGGGAAACCATGGGACATATGTTTCTTTGGGTCTGGCTTGTGACTAGGTTTTGAACATAGAGTTTGCCACTTTCAGTTTGCCTTGTAGTCCAATGCTGGAGCTCTACTATTTAAGCCATAGCTCTACTTCCTCTCATTGCTTCTTGGTACAAGTATTCAGAATCCTTTCAAGTTTCTTGTGAATACAATCTCCATTACTCCTATATACAGTCACTCTACTATGGAACAACACACTAGACTTTCTTGCTTTTCTCTAACCCACCTCAATACCCTTAATCAAGAGCTTTCTGTTTTTCCTCAACCCTCAATTTACCAAGGCTCTGAAAACCACTGTTGTATTTTCAACTTCAATAGCATTTCTTAAGTAAAAATTCTTTTAATGTTATAAATGAAGTAGATTTAGTTCGAATTTATTTGGAGGAAAAATAAAAAGCATCAGGAAAGCAATGACCAAATTTCCAGAGAACAAGATCCTCTTCAGAATAGCATAAAATACATGTTAGTCACAAAACAAATGTCATTGTCTTCTGCTTCTCTTCTCAAACTTAAATCTATGTGTAAATGATACATAAAATATACATTATATGACATACTATGTTATACTAGGTGTGCATGCACACACATGATATTGGTTTATTGTTATTACAAATGTGATATCCAGTGCGATTACAGTTATATGAGATAATGAGAACATGTGCTTTGGATCATATCACTCCTTCCCTCACCGACTCCAGGTTTTTCCTTGAGTCATGTGTGTGCTTTTGATACTACCGAAATACAACACCCACACCAAACTTGAACACCCTTTACAGTTGTACAAGCACAACAAGCTTAGGAAAACAGAAAAGTGCATTCATACTCTGTTTCTTCTGTTTTTATCAAGAAGAATGAAGCACAGATAAGACAAAAATATAATAAAAAATTTAGATGTCAACAACAGCTCCCTCTTATGGAACCATATTCTTATATTTGAATTTTAAGGACTATGAAATAATCCCATGTGAAATACAAAACACTAATACACACAAAGTATAATGACACATGTCAGAGCACACATGAAGGCTAATGCTAGGGAAAGGGTGAACAAGACATAAAGACCTGATAATGACCACAGTAGGTTATTAGAAATAACTCTGTCAATAAGATTCTATTATAATTTGTGAAACTCTCTGAACCTTAATGGAAAATCTTACTGAAACTATTGTCACTGGTTATCAAATTGATTCAAAATGGTGCACAAAGATCATGGACCATGTCCGACTTGGTGATAGCCTTTAAAACCCTCTGAAGAAACCAGCTACCTGACAGGATAGAGACTAAGGTAGAAAGAGAACAGCAATCCTACTGGAACTGGTAGATCACACCTTTAATCCTAGCTATTACTCAGGAAGCTGAAATCTCAGAGTACCTTGCAATGCTATCCTGTGAATGAAACTCTATGAGACTCTTATCTCTGGTTAACCATCAAGCAGCCATTAGTAGAACTATGGCTCAAATGGCAGATCCTCAGCTTAGGTACAGCATTAAGACCTTGAGTTCCAATAACAGTATCATCACAGAGATAGAGAGAGAGAGAGAGAGAGAGAGAGAGAGAGAGAGAGAGAGAGAAAGAGAAAGAGAAAGAGAAAGGAGAGAAAGGGAAGTATGTGGATATACGAGGAGAGTAGAGCACTAACACAGACAGGAGTCTGTATACAGAATGATGGACAGGGACTCATGCTAAAGGGTCAGATGTTGAAACCATTTCTTTGGTCAGGGCCATCCCTTGCCAGAACAAAAGGGACAAAACCATTCATCAAGTCAGAGGCAATTTCATAATGATATTTGTCAACAAACATACCATTTTAGAAGGTACCACGGGGTACCATCCTGGAGTCGTGTTTTCTTGGGAGCCCATGTCACAAAGGAGAAGAAGACAGTGAAAAGTACGCAGAACAAGGCCAGAGTTTCTCCTGCCTCTGATACAGTATGAATACACAATGGAGGAAGTGGTCCTGTGGCTCAAGTGGTATAGCACTAGCCTTGAGCTGAAGAGCTGAGGGACAGTGCCCAGGCCCTGAGTTCAAGCCCTACTACCAACAAAAACAACAACAACAACAATGGAAGGCTTCCTTTGAGTATCTCAGACCATTCTCCTTTCTAAAAGTCCTACCAGCCACTTCTGTCATTGGTGACTCCAGATGGGAGGAAATATGAAAGTCTGGACACATGGACTCATTGTCATCCACTAACAGTGCAGAGATAGGAACAGACATTGGACATTCTGAGGCAATCAGCTTTGGGATCCCATAGCCTCCTGTCTGGATTCTCAGATCATTATCTGCATCCATCCCTTTCCTCAGAGAGGACTGGCCATGGTGGACACAGCAGGTGCCTTTGACCCCGATCTTAGTGGCAGCCATGCCCACCCACACCCATGCCTTCAGAAGCACCCTCTCTTTCTTCAGCATCTTTAGCCTCTTCAACTTACAAATGACTCCCAGGACACGGGTGTGAGCTGAAAGGCTGTATCTTTCCTCTTTAGAAGTAAGGGGTATGTCTTTGACCCTAGAAAGTGTGTGAAGGCAGTGAATCTTGGGTAACAGGACCAAGAATTACTGTCTTACTCTCAGACTGTCTCATTTCTCAGACTTCAGAGTGCACTTGCTCGCATCTGTACTCCAGGTGATTGATTACAAACACATGTACCTGTATTGGTGCAGGCATCTCAGTACCTCATACAAGAGTGGGCAACTGCAATAGTCAATACTATTGACCAGACCTAAGTTTCTAGAATTCCTGATAATGGTTTTTGGGTAAAATGTTCATGCCATGCTAGGTTCACCTGGCTCATGCTTATAAATCCTAGCTTCTCAAAAGGTTGACACTTAAACACATGGTTTGAAGCCAGCCTAGACAGAATGTCCACGAGACTGATATTATACAGGGAATACAGGGAATACAGTGGGCTGCAAGTATGAAAGAACAGGTCGACCACCAATGTGAGCAAATGAGACAAGGAAGTACCAGAGCTCTGAGTTCGAGCTCTACTACTGTATTTTCTAAAGTCTGAATACTTTAGGTGCATCTGCATTTCCCTAGACTCTAGTAGTCTGTTAAGAACTCCTTGAATAGTACCTCAAAAGAGAACTATTGCATGACCATATCAATACATTAGTTCTAGCTTCTTTCTCCTACATGAATACTTTGTAGTAAATATGTATCACAAAAGCCAAGTAAAACCAGGCATGCTGATGCCTGTAGTCTTAGCCTTCAAGGGGCTGAGGGAGGAGGATCCATACATCTAGTTTAGCCTGGGTCCACTAGTAATAGCCTTTTTAACCCAATCCCAATAAATAAGAAAAATGGAGATCAATTAATCTTTTAATACACTGAACAATACTGTAGCAATACAAATGAGAAAATTAAACTATACTTTCAAATTTTAGCTTTTATTGAGAGTGAGCATTTCCAAGCCATATACATCTTGTTCTTTTAGTAATCTCAGCATGTGAGGAGAGCTATCAGGGTGAAGCTCACCCTTCCTGAACTTCCTTAAACCACACACTGTACAAGAATGGGCTCATCCTCTGTACATCCAATGTACATTTACTGACCTGTCTCAGATGACAGAAGAAGCAGATATGTGTGTAGCTGTGTATACCCATGTGTCTGTGTGTATGTGTATATACATATGTGTCTATATGTATTCACATCCAAAAGAAATAAACAAGTTAATGAATACTTTTAACTTATATTCCACATTACCTTTTAGGTCTTCTATTCATCAAGGAATGCATTTATAAAGAACAGGCTTAGTGCATGTCCTATGTTTTTCCAATTCAAACCATTAAACCAGTTTTATTGTTTACATGCAGTATCACTAGAACAGCATTCTTCCACATTATTAAGATTTGTGGGGGAAAATGTCTATATTTCATGCTCAGAGTAATGCTGTGAATCTTAGGTAGTGGGATGGCTTTTACCATTACTACCATGTTTGTATTATGAGTATGACCCCTTAAATACATACCCTTCACTACCAGAAACTCCTCCCAGGCTTGCAGAGATCCTGTTGTTTCTTGCCTTTGCTTCAACTGAGTAAATATTTTACCACTGCCTTGAAAATTTAAGTAATTTATACTGTTTCTAATAATTTGTGACTTAAACTAATTTCACGCATCCATTTATATTAGTCCAGGATTAAATTTCCTCCATCAGACCAAATAGTACACCATAAAACATAGGAGCATATTTGAAGATTACAAGAGATCAAGTGACCAAGACCTAGAAATTTGAGACCAGAAAGTAAAGGCAGACATCAGGTCAAGGTAGAACATGGTAAAGAGTTTCACATGAAAGAAATTTTTAAAATTAACTGCACGTCTAACTAAATTGTAACAAAGGAAAACCCTAGATTTTATACCAATTTCATGTTTATTGCATTATTAAAAATTGAGGGATATTTTCTTTCTCTTTAACTAATATACTTTATATATAAAGTTCATGGTGAACAATAATCAATATGCCTATACTGTTTAACTGAAAGATGATTATAAGTCATTGAAAAATTTCAGAAACTCAGAAAGCACAGGGGGACCTGACAGGGGTGAATTGATGTCCCATACAATTCCTGTTGGCTCACATAGTTGCCCTGGGTCTATGAAAATAGTGACTGAAATCCCTTAGAAAGACTTCCACTAGACATCTGATTCTAAACAACAACAAAGAACACACAAAACAGCGGTCTGGAACTCCAACTTGGGAAGTGGATTCATCTTGGTGGGCATTCTGAATGACAACAGATTTTCTGAATTACTCTGTGCCACAATGATATTCTTGTATACGCTCTCTCTGACCAGCAATGGGCTGCTGCTCCTGCACATCAAATGGATGTGAAGCTTCATGTGCCCATGTACCTCCTGCTTAGACAGCTCTCTCTCATTGACCTTCTCACATTATTTACAGCCCTCAAGGCCATCATGGATTTTCTCCTTGGAGAAAATCCTTTGGAGGCTGTGCCCTTCAGATGTTGCTGGAACTGATTATGGGTGGGGCTGAGGACATCCTTGTGGCTTTTATGGCCTATGACAGGTGTGTGGCCATTTGTCATCCTCTAAACTACACAACTATCATGAGTCCAAAAGTCCTTTGGTTCATGGTGATGACAACATGGATTGTGGCTTTTTGAGTGCCATCGTATATACCAGTTACACTATGCACTATCCCTTCTGCAAATCCCGGCTGGTAAAACATCTGTTCTGTGAGATCCCACCTCTGCTGAAGTTGGCCTGTGAAGACACCTCTAGATTTGAGCTCGCAGTTTATTTGATGGGTGTGATGTTCCTGATCCCCCCACTTGCTGCCATTCTGGTCTCCTATGCACTAATTCTGTGCACTGTGCTCCGCATGCCCTCCAAGGAGGGGAGGAAGAAAGCCCTTCTCACCTGCTCCTCCCACCTGACTGTGGTTGGAATGTACTATGGCCCAGCCTCATTTATATATGTCTTTCCCATTTCCTTCCATAGTCCCAAACAGGATAATGTCCTGTCCTTCTTCTGCACAATTGTCACTCCAGCCCTGAACCTCCTCTTCTACAATCTTAGAAACAAGGTCATGGGGGCTTTGAGGAGGGTCCTTGGAAAATACATCCTGTCTTCATACTCTAGAACTTCCCTGTTACCTTTTCTCCATCAACTTGTCACTGTTTCCACTTCTCTAAGCATGTTGCATACACTTTAAAATGATTTTTTTATTTCTTACTATAGCTAGTATATACAAAGTCACTACATTAATGTGACATGACAGGGGTGACCCTAGGTTTGGAATCCCCTCATTCAAAAACAACTTGGGGAGGTCAAGCTGTAAAGGGAACTTTAAGGCTCACTCTGGTGGAGTGGTCTGCATCATCTATACTATGTGGTAGACTGGGAGGGGATTGCTCATTCCATGATAAGTAGACAATATGGCATAGAATTTCACTGAAATAGTTTGATCTTTAAACTATTTTCTAAAAAAATGATAGTTCATTTAGTATGGTTGTTTCTAAATTTCTAGCTATTTCTTTCAGTTATGTAGTCAATCATGTCTTATTTCTTATATCAAAGCTGCCAACATACATGCTAAATTTTACTGTAACATCCATGTTGTTAGTTAATTATCTCTTTTGGGGGGGGGTCATGGGGCCTGAATTCTGGGCCTGGGCGCTGTCCCTGAGCTCTTCAGCCCAAGGCTAGTGCTCTACCACTTGAGCCACAGCACCACTTCCGGCTTTTTTTTTGCTTATGTGATGCTGAGGAATAGAACCCAGGACCTCATGCATGCAAGTCAAGCACTCTACCACTGAGCCACCTTCCCAACCCCAAATTACGTCTTTTATTTCCTTTATTTCCTATAGCTTTTAATTTACAAGTTTCTTAATTATTAATATTCCTTCTTTTTATGAGTAAACCACATGTAATGCAGGAAGAAGCTGCATTTAATTTACAAGATATTTAGCAAAAAACAGAACATCCTTAAATCAAAATATTAATCTCCTTTTTCCACAGCAGTTGCCATTTTCCTCTAGGTTCTTAACACTTGCAAACTCGTGCACATACAAACATATGTACATAGTCACATTCATTGATTCTTGGAGGTAGGTTTTGGGAATAGAATTGGAATAGAATGTAGTAATCATATAAATTAAGGCATAAAAAGGAACATTTTCTATCCTGAAAAATACAATGAAAATCATACAAAATGCATGGTAACCTGCTTAGAGTTGCATGCACATTACTTAGATTGGCAGGTTCTTTGACAAGCTATTATTATAAGTGGTGAATTGTAAGAGGTCAACGATGTTTAATAAAAGAATTCTGTAGACTTATGAGAAAAACTAATTGGTACTAAATAAGAATGATTTTGAACTGAGTGATTCAAAATTAGTTTTGAAAAAAAATAAAGATTGGGGAGAAAAATCAAAAGATTCATGAATTATTGCATACAGACCTTATGGAATAGTCGATCCTATTAGTAAAATTAATAGAGTATAAAATAGCATGATTCATGTGTTTCTAATGCATTTATAAGATTATCTCTTTGTTGCTTGGTATGTCCCTCCCCCACAGTATAAACCCTGCTTTCACTATATTTGATGTCAGTATAACTTGAGGAGGAGATGGGGAAAAACCAGTTGTTTAAGGATACAGGTGGACCTGTTGCAACAATGAGAAGTACAAGTTGTCATGTCCAAAACGAGCTTTACAACGTTGGTGCGGGGCGGGGGGGGGGGGGAAGGAGAAAGATTGGGATTGGGGGGGAGGGGGGAGGCTGGGAAGGGATGTGAAGGGGTAAACAAAGGAGGAGGATGCAATGCTTGGTAAGAAATGTACGCATTATCCTGCCCATGTAATTGTAACCCCTCTGTACAGTATCTTCACAAATAAAATAAAATAAAAAAAATAGCATGCTTCATTATTCAAAGGCTTTACTATCTTTTTCATTTTGAAAGCTCCCTCATCATGATTTAAATAATGCCAAGTTAGAAATTTGCAAAAAGGTTTTCCTGGGCTACTACGATGGCGATGCGTTTCCAGCGGCCGTGGCAGTATCGCTTTCCGCCCTTCTTTACAGCCAAACGTGGACCCTCGGCCGAAGCAGCTGGCCGCCTGGTGCTCGCTCGTCCTGTCCCTTTGCCACCTGCACAAAAAGTCCAGCAGGACGGTGATGGAAGCGCAGGAGAGCCCACTCTTCAACAACGTCAAGCTAGGGAAACAAAGGAGGAGGTTAAAATGCTTGATAAGAAATGTACTCATTATCTTGCCCATGTAACTGTAACTCCTCTATACAGTATTTTCACAATTAAAAAAATAATAAATAAATAAATAAAAACAACGTCAAGCTACAGCGGAAGCTTCCTGTGGGGTCAATTCAGATTGTATTAGAGAAACTGAGGATAAAAGGGAACCTCGAGTGGTTGGCTAAGAACAAGTCTAGCTTCCTGATCATGCGGCTGAGGCCAGAAGAATGGGGGAAACTCATTTATCAGTGGGTTTCTAGGAGTGGCCAGAAGAACTCAGTGTTTACCTTGTATGAACTAACCAATGGAGAAGACACAGAGGAAGAGGAGTTCCATGGGCTGGGTGAGGCGACCTTACTGAGAGCTCTGCAGGCCCCACAGCAGGAACATAAGGCTGAGATCATCACCATCAGCGATGGCCGAGGTATGAAGTTCTTCTAGCGAAGACCTGTCTCTCCCTTACTAGGGCTTGCAAAAGGAGACAGACCTATTGTCTCTACAGACTGGATCGGTGACTCCACTATACTCAAAGGGCTCCAGGCCTGAAGGCTGGGACCTAGGGATATGTTTCCCTTATCCTCCCTATGTATCTGTCCCTGGAATAGGTTAAGCCCAAGATGCCACAAAGAAAGGCTGTGCTTCTTGCCCTACCTCTCCTCCTATGGTGGACTGTCCCTGAGGCGTAGTCTGTAAACCTGTCTCTTTACATGTGTCTTCACACGTAAGTACCTAATACACACATGAGCCTGCACAAGCTTCTGTCTCCTCCCCTCCCTCCCCCTTAGCTGCTGTTGCCTCCCCTTATCAGGCTGGTGTTGGATCCATCCTTCCTCCGGGTTGGGGGAAGCCCTGGCTGCAGGCAGCCTTCCAGGCAATATGAAAATAGGAGGCTCCAGAAGGGGCCTGGCAGTGAGAGGCAGGCCCACACTGATTTATGATGTTAAAATCTCAATTTCCCCCCCAAAAGAAATTTACAAAAAAGCCATTACTATAATTATGAAACTATCCATGCCTTTAAATGTAAAATGATAAAGAATTAAGAAAATTACACATTGTACAAATGAATATAATATATTTAAAAGATATTCCTAATAAATTAGTAAAGAATAGATTTGTGAAATAATATAAATGTTTCTAATTATTAGAAAAATTGTCAGTTCCTCTTTAATAGCAAGAATATTCAGTTGTTTTGAGCCTTGATCCTAGACAATCCTATTCAGGAATTTTCTAAGAAAAAGCATGTCATGTGCTCAATGGTTACTACTGCTGTGTAATACAAACAAAAAAACACATACAAAACATTTAATATATAACACTGATGAACTAGCTAGTTACATTAAAAATATCCATGATATAAATTTAAACTCAACATTTGCCAGAGTCAGAACAATATAATCTTGAGGATTTAGGTTTCATATTAAGTAATTCTTACATGGCCAATGCCTAACATCACATTTACTTTTAGGGCTTAAGCTTTCCAATTAGAATAGGAAACAGATCTCTATATTACTATCACTTTATTGATTATACAACTACTTACTCTGTTTTAATAAGTTTAAGTCTCAAATTTCACATTAGTGAAGAATATGTGCTACATTGCTTTCTAACTTAATTTTGTAATCCATCAACTGACCCAAGAATCTTCATCACTGTTCAGTCTGCCACCACACACTCCAGAAGAAAGTATCACTAAGTAGCCACTGGTGAGAAACACCTGTTCTACATGACCATATGGTCATGGAAATGTGTATCTCCATTAAAAATGGAAGGGCACTCATCTAAATATATATAGAAGTTATCTTATGATGAGGGAATTTCACATGCTTTGACTACATCTAGTCTAGTCAGTGAATTCATTTGTAGAAAGAAACTTTATTCACTGTAGTAGTTACATGTAAGCATTAATATTATATATGCATATAATAAATGGTATATCATATTATGCTTTCATCCCTATTTAATGTGAAGTATTTAACTGGGATTAAATATGTTCATCTCAAATATTCATCAATGACCTTTTGTTTTATTTATTTTTTGACTGTTTTTTCCCCAATATTTTTGTACGACTCATTGTTACAATGGGTCAACTTGTTTCCTTGTTTCAGCATTTTGTTATTTCCCTTCCCCTTCCCAAATTAGAAAAATGTATATACAAGATGCTGGTATCAAATACAGTGACAACAGGGGTTGTACCATGGGGGAAGAACATACAAAAGAACCCAAAAAAATCACATAGTTATAATAAAAACAACAGCGACAAAGAAAAGTTGCCTTGTTTTCCTATGTTGGGGCTCATTTTGCTTACCATCACCTTATATGATCATATGTACATAGCTTTTGATTTTTTCTACTTGTCTTGTAAGATTATCCTAGATGTATACTAGCTATGGAAAGTAAGGGAAACCATGGGACCTATGTTTCTTTGGGTCTGGCTTACTTGTAACTGGGTTTTTTAATATTTTTTATTGTGAACATACTGTACAGAGGGGTTACAATTACATGGGCAAGATAATGAGTACATTTCTTATCAAGCATTGCAGCCTCTTCTTTTGTTTACCCGTCACATCCCTTCCCTGCCTCCCCCCACCCCCTACACAATCCTTCCACCCCCACCAAAGTTGTAAAGTTCGTTTTCGACATGACAACTTGTACTTCTCATTGTTGCAACGGGTCCACCTGTATCCTTAAATGACTTGTTTTTCCCCTTCTCCTCCACAAATTATACCGACACCAAATATAGTGAAAGCAGGGGTTATACTGTGGGGGAGGGATATACAAAGCAACA
>NW_012267329.1:6112881-6118796 GCF_000151885.1 Dipodomys ordii
TCATGGGGCTTGAACTCTGGGCCTGGGCACTGTCCCTCAGCTCTTCAGCTCAAGGCTAGTGCTCTACCACTTGAGCCACTGTGCCACTTCCATTTTCTGGTGATTTATTGAAGATAAGAGTCTCTTGGACTTTCCTGCCTGGGCTTGCTTTGAACCTCAATCCTCAGATCTCAGCCTACTGAGTAGCGAGGATTACAGGTGTGTGCTACCAGTGTCTGGCTTTGTGTGTGCATTTTAAAAATTAAAATGTTATTGTTATATAAATATCATGCCCAGTGGGGTTACAGTTACATAAGTCAGGTGAGATCATTCACTTTTGGATAATGTCACCCCTTCCCTCACTAACTCTGAGGTCTTCCTTGAGTCTAGTGTGTGAATTTGATAATGTGGAAATCAATACCCACACCAAACTTGAACACCCTTTACAGTTGTATGCACATAACAAGCTTAGGAAAAAAGAAAAGCACATTCTTACTCTGTTTCTTCTGTTTTAATCAAGAAAAATGAAACACAAGTGGTTTACATGAACTTCCAGTGAGACAAAAAAATATCAAATTTTAGATGATAACCATGGCGCCATCTTATGGAATCATATTCTTGTATTTGGATTTTAAGGACTAAGAAATAATCCTATGTGAAATACAAAACATTAATACACACAAAGCCTAATGACACCTGTCAGAGCACACATGAAAGCTGATGCTAGGGAAAGAGTAAACATGACAAAAGACTTGATAATGACCACACTAGCTTATTAGAAAACAAATGTTCTCTGTCAATAGGACCCTATGGTAATTTGTGCAAATCTCTGAGCTTTAATAGAAAATTTTGGTGACTTTTTTTGTCGGTCATGGGTCTTGAACTCTGGGCTTGGGAGCTGTCCCTGAGCTCTTCAGGTAAAGGCTAGTGCTCTACCACTTGAGCCACAGCACCACTTCTTTAATAGAAAATCTTTCTGAAACTATTGTCACTGGTTATCAAATTGATTCAAAATAGTGCACAAAGATCATGGGCCATGTCCAACTTGGTGATAAACTTTAAAAACCACTTAAGAAACCAGCTACTGGACAGGAGATAGACTAACATAGAAAGAACACAGTAATCGTACTTGAACTGGTGGATCACACCTGTAATCCTAGCTATTACTCAGGAAGCTGAGATCACAGATCACCTTGCAATGCTATCCTATGAAACTCCATATCTTTAGTTAACCACCAAAGAGCCATTAGTAGAGCTGTGGCTCAAGTTGCAGAGCACTAGCTTAGAGACAGCATCAAGAGCCTGAGTTCCAATAAAAGTATCACACACACACACACACACACAAACTCACAAAGAGAGAGAGAAAGAAAAAGAAAGGGAGATATGTGGATGTATGAGGAGAGTAGGGCACTAACACAGACAGGAGTCTGTATACAGAATGATGGACAGAGACCCATGCTAAAGGGTCAGATGTTGAAACCAATTCTTTGGTCAGGGCCATCCCTTGCCATATCAAAAGGGACAAAATCATTCAACAAGTCAGAGGCAAATTCATAGTGATTTTTGTTACCAAACAAACCATTTTAGAAGGTACTGTGGGGCAACAGTCTGGGGAGGCTCATTAAAATCCAGCTTCCAGGAAAAGCATTTCTTGAGAGCCCATGTCACCTGGGAGAAGGAGACAGTAAAAAGTCCCCCAGGAAAAGGCCAGAGTCCCTCCTGCCTCTGACACAGTATGAATACACAATGGAAGGCTTGCTTTGCCTATCCTTGACAATTCTCCTTTCCAAAAGTCCTACCAGCCACCTCTATGATTGGCGACTCCAGCTGGGAGGAAATATGAAAGTCTAGGCACATGGACTCATCTTCATCCATTAACAGTGCAGAGATAGGAACAGACATTGGACAAGTACATTCTGCGGGAATCAACTCTGGGTTTCCCCATCTCCAGATGATTATCTGCATCCAATCCTTTCCTCGGAGAGGACTGGCCATGGTGAAGACAGCAGGTGCCTTTGACCCCTCATCCTAGTGGCAGCCATGCCCACCCACACCCGTGCCCTCAGAAGAAGCACCTTCTCTTTCCTCAGCATCTTTAGCCTCTTCACCTCACAAATGACTCCCAGGACACAGGTGTGAGCTGAAGGCTGTATCTTCCCTCTTTACAGGTAAGGGTTATGTGTTTGATCCTAGAAAGTGTGTGGAGGCAGTGAATCTTGGGTAACAGGACCAAGAATTACTGTCCTGCTCTCAGACTGTCTCATTTCTCAGACTTTAGAGCGCATTCGCTCCCATCTGTACTTGTGCTTGATTGTACAGGTGATTGATTACAGGCACATGCACCTGTATTGGTGCAGGTATCTCAGTAATGCATACAAGAGTGGGCAACTGCAATATTCAGTACTATTGGCCAGACCTAAGTTTCTAGAATTCCATGCTTGGTTCACCTGGCTCCTGCTTATAAATCCTAGCTTCTGAAAAGGCTGACACCTCAAAAACATGGTTTGAAGCCAGCCTAGACAGAAATGCCCACTAGATGGGAATTAGATAGTGAAAAGCTGGGCTGCAGGTGTGACAGACACCTATATGAGCAAATGAGCCAAGGAAGCCCCAGGCTCCGAGTTGATTTTTTTAAGTCTGAATACTTTTGGTGCATCTGCACTTCCCTAGACTCTGGTAATCTGTTAAGAACTCCTTGAATAATACTTCAAAAGAGCACTATCTCATAACTATATCAATACATTAGTTTGAGTCTCTCTCCTACATAACTACTAGGTAGTAAATATGTATCACAGAAGCCAGGCCTGATGATGCCTGTAGTCCTAGCATCAAAGGGCTGAGGGAGGAGGATCCCTACATCTAGTTTAGCCTGGGTCTACATAGTCATAGCCTTTTTAACACAATCTCAATAAATAGGAAAAATGGAAATCAATTAATCTTTTAATACACTGCACAATACTGTAGCAATACAAAAGAGAAAACTAAACTATACTTTCAAATTTTAGCTTTTTTATTGTAAGGTAATGAGTACATTTCTTATCAAGCATTGTCGCCTTCTCCTTTGTTTCCCCTTCCCATCCCTTCCCATCTCCTCTCCCCGCCCCCCCACACCTGTTCCCCCACCACGCCAAAGTTGTAAAGTTTGTTTTTTGACATAATGTCTTATATATCTCATTGTTGCAATGGGTCCACCTGTATCCCTATTTAAATAATTTGTTTTTTTCCTTCCTCTCCCCAAATTACACCAACATCAAATACAGTGAAAACAGAGGTTATATCGTGGGGGATGGACATACAAAGCAACAAAGAAATCATCTTATAAATATGTAGAAACAATAGCAACAAAGAAAAAAACATTTGAGTCCTTATCCAACACAACTGTGTTTATTGCAGCATTATTTACCATAGCTAAGATATGGAACCAACCTAGATGTAACTGGGTTTTGAATATAGTGTTTGCCACTTACAATTTATTGTATGGTCCAATGCTGGAGCTCTACTACTTGAGCCATACCTACACTTCCTTTATATTGTAAAGCTGCTGTATAGAATGACAAATGGAAAGCAACCCCTTTTGTAATAGCCCCACAAAAAATATCATACCTAGGAGTTAACTAAAGAAGTAAAGGACCTGTACGATGAAAACTTTAAAAACCTGAAAAAGGAAATCAAAGCAGAATTTAAGAAGTGGAAAACCTCCTATGCCCCTGGATTAGGAGGATTAACATTATCAAAATAGCAATACTTCCAAAGGCTACCTACAAATTTAATGATATCTATGAATATTCCAACCTCATTCTTCAATGAAATAGAAGCAGCAACCCAAAAAATCATATGGAACAATAGAAGACCCTGAGTAGCAAAAACAATCCTTAGCAGAAAAAAAACTGTGCTGGAGAAATATCAATACCAAATTTCAAACTACTACAAAGCCAAAACAGATTGGTACTGACACAAGAACAGATCTGAACACCAATGAAATAGAACTGAAAACCCAGAAATGAACCCACAGACCTATAGCCATTTAATCTTCTATAATAAAGCTAAAAGTAGAATGGAAGAAAGACAGCCTCTTCAGTAAATGGTGCTGGCAAAATTGGTTAACCACTTGCAGAAAACTAAAGCTAGATCCTTATACAGCACCCTGCACCAGAATCAACTCCAAATGGATCAAAGACCTCAAAGTAAAATCTGCCACCCTGAAAACATTACAGGAAGGAATAGGAGAAACTCTAGGGCTTGACACAGGCCAAAATTTTCTCAATAAAGACCCAGAAACACAACAAATCAAAGAAAGGTTGGACAAAAAGGATTGCATGAAATTGCAGAGCTTCTGCATGGTAAAGGACATAGCTAGCAAGATCAAAAGAAAGCTCACAGATTGGGAGATCTTCACTAGCCATAAAACGGACAAGGCTCTCTTATCTAAAATATACTTAGAACTAAAAAAAAAACCAATGAATTCTGAAAGAAACAACTGCCCTATTAATAAGTGCGCTAAAGACTTAAAGAGAAACTTCTCTGAAGAAGAACTAAGAATGGCCATGAAGAAATGCTCAAATTCTCTTTGCCATAAAAGAAATGAAAATCAAAACAACATTGGGAGCCACCTCACCCCAGTTAGAATGGCTAGAGGAGAGGGAGGAGTTGGTGGAGATGGTGAAGAAAAGGATGGTAGGGGAAAAATAAAGGAGGGTGTAACAATGCTTGATAGCATTACCTTGCTCATGCAACTGTAACCCCTCTATATAGTATCTTTGGCTTTGTACATATGACCATATATGATGATGCTAAGCGAAATGAACCTCAAGATTGGGACACAAGGGGTTATTTTCTTTGTTGCTTTTGTTTTTAATGTACTATGCGATTTATTGTTTCTTTTTTATGTTCTTCCTCCATAGTATAACTCCTATTTTCATTGTAGTTGATTCTGGTGACCTACTTCTTGTATATACATTGTTCTAATTTGGGGATGGGAAAGGAAATAACAAAATTCTGAAATAAGGAAACAAGCTGACCCATTGTAACAAAGAGACTGCAAAGATGTACAAGACACTATGTTGAAAATGAACTTTACAACTTGGGTGGGGAGGGAGGAAGTAGTTAGGGAGGTGGGGGAAGGGATTGTAGGGGAAAAATGAAGGAGGAGATAACAATGCTCGATAATGAAATGTATTCATTACCTTACTCATGTAACTGTAATCCCTCAGTACAGAATCTTTAAAATAAAAAACTATATATTAAGAAACAAAGCAAAAATATAAAGATATTGTACAGAGGGGTTTCAGTTACATGAGTAAGGCAAGGAATACATTACTTGTCAGTCATTGTTACCCTATCCCTTCAAGCTTCTTGGGACTACACTGTCCATTACTCCTATACAGTCACTCTACTATGGAACAGCACAATAGGCCTTCTTGTTCTCTCTAACTCCATCTCAATACCCTTGATCAAGTGTGTTCTGTTTTTCCCCTATCCTCAATTTGCCAAGGTTCTGAAAACCCTTGTTGTATTTTCAACTTCAATAGCTTTACTTAAGTAGAAATTGTTTTAATATTATAAATGAAGTAGTTTTAGTTCTAATTTATTTGGAGGAAAATTAAAAAGCATCAAGTAAGCAATCACCAAATTTCCAGAGAACAATATCCTCTTCAGAATAGCATAGGATACATAAGTTAGTCACGAAACCAGTGTTGTATTCTTCTGCTTCTCTTCTCAAATTTAAATCTATATGTAAGTGATTCATAAGAAATACATTATATTGTGTACTATTTATATTGTATTTTGTTTTTTTTGGGGGGGGTCCGGTCATGGGGCCTGAACTCTGGGCCTGGGTACTGTCCCTCAGCTCTTCAGCTCAAGGCTAGCGCTCTACCACTTGAGCCACAGTGCCACTTCCGGCTTTTTTCTTTTTGCTTATGTGGTGCTGAGGAATC